>NC_037590.1:12362310-12455480 GCF_003073045.1 Pomacea canaliculata
TAATTCTCAGGGCAGTTTAAAGATCTTACCATTACGATCACATATGCAGGCCCTGTAGAACTTCTTTTCCTTTTTTCCCAGCTCGTTACAGTCCTTGGTAATACATGTGCCGTTAATACACTGGCCTCTGAAATAAAAGAAAAAATAAACATTTGTCCTCACTCACAAATAATATTGTGTATATTTGAATTTTATCTTCTCTTCTATTGTATTTTTGTTTTGTTTACGTTTTATTAGGAATAGATATAAGTTTTGTTTATTTTGGTTTTAGTTACAATGGAGTTATTAGTTCTTAGGACCGAAAATTTATTGTAATCTTAATGCTGTCATTCTTTTCTTTACCTAATGTTTCCCACTCATGGGGCCGAATGAATGAGTTATGGTTTCAAAGAAACTTTATGATGTGCCAAAGCCTAGTCATTACTGGTCACTATTGCAATTCTATTTGGATTTTTGCAGTTTTGCAATAAAGAAAATCATTGAAGGTTTCTTGCATAATGTTCTCCAATTGTTGAGCAGTACAAACGACAGAGGGCACCTTTAGCACCTCCAGCAGAGTTTTGAAAAGAGGTTTATTCTGGTGTACAGCATGGTACTGTATAGCACCTCGGTCCCTTGTATCAAGCTCTCTTCTATTAAATAGTCTCATGACATGTCATCCTTTTATGACAATAAAATGCCATTTTGAAGCGAATGACAATGTACTTTCGGTTTCTATCTCTATACATTTCTCACATTTATAATGTCAATTTCAAACACTAATTACACATGTATTAAATGTAATACAAATATTAATGTTTTTTTAAAGCTCATAATAAAGTAAGAATTCTGTATGGAAAAAGCGGTACCAATGAAATAACTTACTCTCCGATGCAGACTGCTCCATTCTCTTTTGGCACAGCAGACGGACAGTCAGTGGAAACACCACTCATCAACCGTCAAAGAGCAATATGAAGGCAAAAATCAAACACAGACAAAAATGCAATCAAAAATAACTGCAAATATATTTTGCTCACAACACACCACTGCTTCGTCGTAAGGATCAATGTGCAGAGGACCTCAGACAAATAATTAAAAATTATCATACATGAAAACTCTATCATTTGACTTATAATATGACATAAACATTTGCGAGTACAGGGTGAAGGGAGAGGCGTTAGATTTAATTACGAACGTGTTTAGGTGGATTGCTGTCTGCCGAGACCAACGCTTAGCCTCTTGTGAAGTTCGCTGTTAGCCTCGGCGAACCTAGACAATGAATGGGACTAAACCACAAGCTTTGTAAACACCTACTTCGTTTTAGCAGTTAACTGGAAATAAATCTTCTGCCAGCAGTCCGCTAATATAGGTCTGTGGCATTATCAACTGTCCATTTAATAAAACAACAAAAGGATACTCGCACTTTGCGCTCTCCATACACAGAAGTTTAAAGTTATCCTCACAAACAGTTCCTTCTTGTGCGATTTTGCAGTCTGTACAGCACGGTTTGTTGACACCACTGTAAACACCCAAAACACAATGAGTACTTCACATGCCCTGTTACTGATTGTTCTTTTTTAACAGGATTAAGACGCAAGGGTTGCATGCCATAGTGGTTATCGTCACTGTTCACTGGTATGCGAATAACTGAACCCAACCGTCTCATTTCTTCTCTTACCTTTGGCATTAATTAGTACTTGCTACCAGCAACTGCTGCGTGACCAGCGTAGATGTTTTAAGTACTGGTCTAAATGATAATTATAGAAACTCCTGAAATACCAGCTTGGATGGGAATGAAATTAAAATAAACTGGAATATTATCTCATATGATCGAAAAGTTATTACGTGGAGACACAAAACACTAGTTTACCTGCATTGTGCAGATTCTCTGAGATGACAAGTTCTGTTACAACATTTATCTTGGTTTTTCACGACGCTCTTTCCTACGTCGCATTCTTCGTTTTTGTCTAAGATACCATTGCCGCAAGGAACATCCTCCTCTGACACGCACTTTATATGCTGCAGATAGAATGGAAACTACACCAGTAGAATCGCGAATACGTTGCGACCTTTACACGCAACCTCTAGTTTAGTCAAGTTTTCAGTTATGTATCCTAGATGGACATCCAGATGTCTAGATAGCTTGAGTCAGACTAAACACTATACTATTTTGTTTCTTCTGCGATGTTTCATTAACACATTGCATTACATGACAAAATCATCCAAATCATATTCCTTAAATTATAACGAGCATACATAACAATATCACAAACATTAAATAGTGCCAGACATTTTTGCCCCCAACCTTTTTGTGCAGGACTCTGATTTAAAGTAATTTCAATATACTATCTAGTATCTAACAATTAAACTAGCTTTCTTTTTAACATATATAAACATTTATTTTTTTCCTTATTATTATTCGCACATTATTTTATTATTTATTTTTGAATATACAACATTTATTCTTCATTTACTATTAATCATATGGCATATTCTATGTTTAAGCCATTCACTCCATTGCACTATACCATATATAACAATATAAAAGACATATAAGGTAGTGTATATCAACATGTATGAAAGTCTAGTCACTGCTTAAGTTTTGGTCAACAAGTTGCATATAAGGTAGCCAAAGTTGTACAACTTTTCTTCTTTCATTTCCAGGCGTGCATTAAAAATTTCAATTTTTATATCTATATTGCAGTATCTGAATGAATGGTTTCAACTGAGGTGTGGTTTTTTGAATCTGCAAGAGTATATGTATAATTTAGCAAGTAGTAAGATTAAATCCAGTACATCATCTGTCTTAAAGTTATTACTGCATCCAAATAAAACCAGGTGTTCACTTAATATCATCCTTGTCATAATCCACATTTGTTTGACACATAATTTTGAAAGTTTGCCAGAAATCTTGAACACATTTACATTTCCAAAAAATATGTTGAATGTTTTCTTTTTCACATCTACAATAGTTACAAAAATCATCCATTTCTAGACCCATATTAAATAAAGCTATTTTTGTCCCCAATATTCTATGCAAGACTCTGATTTGGAGCATTTTAATTTAATATCTTTAATCTTGGTTACTTTCCTGAAGATAATGTGCCAATCTACATTTCTATTTTAGTCTTGTATCCCATTTTGAGCAACAGTTAGGCACATGTGTATTAGCTACCATGTTATCATAGTACAGTCTTGCACCTTTCTGTACAGATTGAATTACACTAAGAGTTTATTTGTATCATAGGCAAGCGGTGATGGATCAGTTGCATTCTCTCTGTCTTGATGCATATATTCCTTTATGGCATCTATGCAACCATTTAGAGAGACAAAATTAATGTTTACATCATATATCCTTTTAACATCTTGACATGATAGAAAATTTCCTCTTTCATCCAGCAAGTGTTTAATTAAATATATCCCTTTGTCTACCCAACTTCTATACAGAAATGGTTTATTCCCAATCTTAATTTTTATTGTTACAAAAAATAGGCTCTGATATAATCTCTTCAATATGTTTACACACAACACTTTCTCCAAATATCTCATACGCTTTTAAAACATCCGTCCAGAAACTATTTACAGTTACAAAAGAGCCAACTGCTGGGCCAAGTTTGTCTAGGTAATTTAACATTTTATGTGAGGACATAATAATCATTTTCCAGCTATGACGGGTTTTCTTTATGTTCCGCAACCATGTTAGTTTTAAGGCATTCATATAAGTTCTAACATCAGGTATGTCAATCCCCCCATTATATACTTTTTTTAATAGACACTTTTCTGCTAATTTTATCCTTTTTTCCACCCCACACAAACTGAAATATAGATTTTTGAATGTTGTTAACAATATGATCTGGGGGATTTGGCAGCAATAACCACAAGTGTGTTAACTTTGACAAGATTAAGGACTTGAGTATTGCTACTCTTCCTAATGGAGTTAACTGTCTTTTCAGCCAAATCTTGTACAATGTTCTAATTTCGGCTAGCTTACTATCATAATTTTAACTTTATACATGCTTTTAGATTATTAGTAAACCAAATACCAAGAATTTTGAACTCTCCTGGGTTCCACTGCATCTGTAAATGGGGTAAATACTTAGCTGTTGAATTTGCTTTGCTTCCCAGCCATATTGCACTTGATTTTCAGTGTTCAGAACTAACCAGATATTTTTTCGAACAGTTTTAATGTATTCATTGATTCTTCAAAGACTGTCTATCACCCTCTAAAGTCAATTCTGTGTCATCTGCATATTGTACAATTTAGTTTCGCTATTTGGATTTTATACCTTTTATGTATGTATTTTTCCTAATCATAATAGCTAGAATTTCTACACATAAGATGAATATATAAGGCGAAATTGGGTCCCCCTGACGGCATCCTCTTCTAACATAGAACCATTCAGACAATGTGCCATTAACTGACACACTAGACTTGATATTTGTGTAGAAAGTGCTTATCCACTTACAAAAACTGTGAACTAAAACCAAAAAAATTTAAAACTTTCAGCATGAAGCTCCAGCTGATACTATCGAACGCTTTTTTCAAAATCAAGACATACCAACAAACCAGGTTCTTTATTTTTATCCAAATGTTCAATCAAATCGTATATCAGCCTACATTATCCCCTAAGTATCTCCCGCGGACAAAACCAGATTGGTCTTCATGAATTAGGGATGATAAAACTTTTTCATTCTGTTTGCAATGCATGTTGAGCCAATCTTATATACCACATTTAGTAAAGTAATTGGTCTCCAGTTTTTAATTTGGTCTCTAGGTTTATCTACTTTGGGAATGCATATGATTACACCTTCTTTTGTGTAGAGGATAATTCACCCTTACTAAACTTCATTTAGAGATCTAAAATGAAAGGTCCAAGTTGTTTCCAAAAGACCTTAAAAAATTCCACAGTGAATCCATCACTCCTGGCTTTTCCATTACCATATTTTTAACTGCCTGGCTCGCTTCTTCTAAAAGTGATATTTCCATCCAACAAATTGAGTTCAAGTTGTGTAAGTTTTGGTATATCTTCTTGATATTAGTAAAGCTAAAGTCCTGAACAGCTCTCTCTGCGTACAGGTTGGAAAAGAATTCTCGCACTTCTGCTCTTTATTTCTTCAGTTTTCTAATACTTTCCCCATTTTGCTTCTGTAATTTCCGAATTTGCTTACTTACATAATTACGTTTTTCCAGTGAACAGAAATAATTACTTACTTTCTCTCCATCTGCTATCCACTTTGCCCTGGAGCGAATCAGTACACCCTCCATTCTTTTTTCTCTTAAACTAATGAGTTCACTTTTATTCTTTTCAAGTTCAAGGACTTCTTCTTCTTTTAACTTATCTTTAATTTCTAACCTTGTAATTTCTTTTTCTAATATTTTTCTTTATCATTATTTCTTTTCTTTTCTTGGCTAGAGTAGGTCATTGTTTTCATTCTAATTTTCATTAGCATAGTATCTAGAAATGTTTGATCAGACACTACAAACTGTATTCCATTGGGTGAATATTGCTAAATCTCCCTGTCATATGGGAACACTGAGTACTCTTCTGTCACTTCTTAATGACAGTGTTTATTTGGGTTAGATAGTCTTTGTCCTTCAGATGTGAAGAGTTTAGCTTCCATAGATTAAATCTCCTTTCCTCTTGTTCTGTAGCTAATGACAAAGTAATCAGTGAATGGTCCGTACGGTAGCCCGGAGTAATATTTGCATCCATGACCAAATTTGAGAGCGAATCTGACATAAGGAAAAAATCTAATCTACTCTGTTGGAATGGTCTTTTCCTACGCCAAGTATATCTTAGTGCTTCTGGGTTTAGTTCACGCCATATGTTACTAGATCCATGTTTGTCATCATCTTATCAACTTGTTCTTGCCCTTTAATATTATTTTATGTTTGTAATTATGACAGTCAAGTTGAAAGTTCAAAACAATGTCCAATCTCCTCCAAAAACAATATTTTCTACTCCTATTGTTTAACATATTCTTCTAACTGAGAGTAGAATTTTGGGTCGTCTTTATTTGGCCCATAAACACTACCAATTAAAAACTCTTTCTCTAATGTTTTTATCACTGCCATCACATAATTTCCTCCATTATCTTTATAAACTTTTTTAATTGAAAATTCAAAGTTATTATTAAATAGAATTGCTACCCCCCTGGAGGAAGAAGTAAATGATGCGAATATGCAGGAGTGACCCCATTCTGCGGCAATCATTTTTTCCTGTTTATGTTCGAAATGTGTGTCCTGTAACAGGTAGATTGAATAAGACTTATTCCGTAAATAATGAAACACATCTCTCCTTTTCGCATGTCCCCTAGTCCCTGACAATTCATTGATGCAAAAGTGAGTTGTAAGTCTTACTCATATTGGAGTGAATAGAAAGGTACAGTTAGCAGCAGCTAAAACTAATAGGTACTTAAACCAATATAAGCTCCCTTTTTGTACTTTTTGTTCTGCCTCTACTAACTGTTTCTGCAGACCTGCTCTAAAATTCATATTATGATTAGAAGGTGTAAAATAATACCGTATACAGCAGTGGCTAAATATATTTACCAAAAGTGACAGCATATAATGCAACAAGATGAAATATGAATATTAGTGAGTAAACTTATAATAAAAAAGCATACCCATAAAGACATATGTGGGCAAGCCCAGGCACGACAAAAAACCAGCTTGACAAGAACTCAGACAAAAAGCACAAAAAACATAGCAAAAAATATGAACAAAAAAATAAACAAACAAGCACAATAAACAGACAGTTCCTTATTATTGGTTGGCATATCTTATCATAGTCACCGTTAATTGCCATAGCGGTGATCATGTTTGCTGGCACTGGTGGTGGAAATTTCTAAATATTGAAGAATCTAATACAAATAGCTTCAGGTTTAAGTACATGCGTTTTTACAAATCATGTCTACAACATTGGTTGGACAAATTTTAACAATTAATCGTTATATGTGTCTGGGTGTGTGCATACCTTCCCCAGTAGAATATTTCACAAGGAATAGCCACATTTTAACCATATATCATTGGAAGCAAGGAAAGGGAATCAGAGGAAATCTGAAGGCGTATCTCAATAAGGGTGTGCACATTAATGTTGATGCACTTACCAGTAAGCTGGTGTTGAGAAATAGAATTGTTTTTTGCACCAGTAATATCCTTTATATACACACTTGCTCATCCACTGCACACCTCAGTCACTTCATTCACGGTTTGTTGATCTGGTTGGGCGAACCTGCTTCCGCGGCTGATGTAGGTGTAGTTGGGGTAGAATGGCTGGATCTTGAGAGCTGAGAGGGAGGTGTTGACAGTCCCCGCTGAGCTTTTTCTTTATGGGTCGGCTGCTGATGAATTTGCGGCCGGTGAACATGCTGTCTCTGAAGGGTATCCTGAGGAAAGCGTTGCGGGTTGCCCTCGCTCTCCTTTTGGTGTTGACTTCGTTGTTCGTTGTGTAATTCAGTTAGCTTCCTGTCTATGGGACTCGTGTCTCCACTTTTTATTTCTACCACACTGGAATCTCGAAGTTTTGCAAACAGCCTACCTCCTGCTGCCGACCATGCATCTACCACTCCTTCTTGTTGTTTGAGACGATTAAGTCTTTGGATGTTTAAATGTGTTAGGTCCTCTGATATTACGATTCCTGATCCCTTCAGTCTGCAGCGCGCTTTGATGACTTGTTCCTTGTCTTTCCTGGAGACAAATTTTACTATCACCGGTCTCGGTTTGCCATGCTGGAGTCTCCCCACTCTATGCAGCGCTGAGATCTTGTGAGTGTTGATGTCTGGCAGACCAAGTGTAATGTTGACAACTTTAAGGAATTTTTGCTCACAATCCCAACTTGTTTCCTCCCTTCCATTATCCGGGAGGCCATGTATCCTCACAGAGTCTCTTCGCGAGTATTGTTCTAGATTGTTTATTTCTTCTTGCTGCTCTTTTGTCAGTGAGGTTAGCCCAGTGATTTCTTCTTTCATTTCTAACATTTGCATTTGAAGATCTTCTATTATTTTTTTAAATCATCATTTTCTTTCCTTAGATCGAAGATAGTACTCGACAGGAACTCAATTTTGTTGTCTATATGTTCTTTCAGTGAGCGATGTCCGTCCTCCACTTGCTTACACAAAACTTCTGTAACTCTTTGTAACTTCCCCAGTCGGTCTGCTATTTCACTGTTTGTAATGTTGGCAGCGGGGAAAACTTGGGTCAGGAGGGTTTGTCGGTCACTCGACTGAGATCGACATGTTTGACTGACACTGTTTGCCCTCTCTCGTTGTCTTCTCTCTCTTCCTTCGAATTCTCCAGTTTTCTGAGCAGACGTGTTCACAATACTTTCGTTAGGGCTGGTTACCTGTTTTCTTTTTTTTATCATCGTTTATCTTTTTTGGACCCATTAGTCTTTCGTACAAACAAATAGTTTTAAACCACAGGAGTAAGAAACCCCACAGGGTAACCCCACACTGCTCTGCAGCGCTCTACTGAGGGTGATCACAATTTCGCCGCCAATTTCACTGTCTTCACCCAGCTTCTACTTTTTTTTTTTACAATAATTTCACTGAAACAATATTATCCATGGGATTTTCTTAGACACAATCTACAGACTTGTATCCCAGATGTGCTGATCCACCAACACAGGCCATAAGAAGATTTTGTTTAGGTAAATAAATGCATTCTTTTACACCGAGGTACAGACGCGTCCTACCTCGACCATGATCATCGCTCACCTTCTTCTGCGATGTTGATCCATGGTCAAACATTCAGCTTTATACACATTGTACACTTTTTCACCAGAGAAGTAAAAGAACTTTAATCTCTTAACACCCTTCACTCACTTCATTGCATACACCTTTGTAGCAGGGTTCTCGAAAGCCAAGAGACGTTTCAGTTGGTAAACATTCGTTGCCAAAGACCTCCTGACAACAGTGTTTGCAGGCATTAATATCTGTGTGAAATGACAGACAACACAAGAAATAAAAATTTGTTGGCGAAGACTGCAAGTGCGGCACCTGTCGCCTTAGTAACAATTAAATTTTTACGACCTACCGAATTACAATCTTGACTCCTATCAAAAACTTGCCCACAAAAAATATTATCTGCTAATATTAAAGGCCTTTACGGGTAAAATTCCATCATCTGAGAACGTCCTAAGATGTATATTCAAGGATTTATTAGCGGGTTGTTACTATTTATATTTTACTGTTATTCGTGCTATGTTATGTCACTTTCGTTTGATACAGTTTTATTGTGAACTGTCATTATTCATACAGTCCGTTTGGTAAATATCGGAGATCTTAGTATCATTTCAAGAGCCCCTGAGATTACTTTTACAACATACTTTCATATACATGTATCTGTACTATACTGACAGACTATTCACTGAGCAATCATTAGGCATCCCTTTAAAACTGATTTGAAAATTGCTATTTTCTAGCTAACTCATTCCTTCCTGACATCCCAAAGAAAAATGTAAAGAGTAGTTGGCGATTACCCTGCGGTGAATTATAGTTACTATAGGCAGAAGATGCAATGCAGCACCAGCAAGTGTGCTCTGTGACGATTGACTACAATTAAAGGTGCTGACTAAAGTGGACCTACATGAGAATCACGAGAAGTTTAGCCCTGCGAGGTGTACATAAAGGCGGAGCTGACACGAGACGTGCTGGAGACATGATCAGTAGCGACACTACAGAACAAAGGAAAGACAGCTTCCGCCCACGACTCCACCCTGTAACCTACTGTAGAGGAGTGCAGCTGTGGTATTTCGTTCAGACCACTTCAGCAAAATACATCTGCCAGCTTTCTTCCTACATCTGCTTGAGTGTGTGGTAAAACGTTTACTACTTACATCATGCAACCGCTACCACTCTGTTACAAATTAAATACTAAATGATTCCATTTTAAGGGAACAGTAGTATAATTCAGATCGCAATAGTAATGCATCAGTGAGTGGCAAAATCGACTTGTTTGCACAATTTTACAGCCTCACCCTCTTGGCACTGGCACGGTTCGTAGGTCTTCCCGTTCTTTTTATCAAGCACTTCACATGAGGAAAGACACTTGCCTCCAAAACACACACGACTGACACAAGAAAAAAAGCAAAGTGATGAAGTTACTAACTCCTAGTATGAACCTTTTATATACACGTAAAAATTTCCAAGTGAAAGGTCACAATGACCTATTTTTTTCGATGGATGGTAAATTATCTCAATTTTTATTTGTTCTTTCTTCCACTCTCTATCCTGTGTTAGCTGTTCGCTGTCATTATTTGTTGCTTGTTCGTTACTTTTCTTTCAGTGCTTGACTCGATATGAGGTCTGATGTCACACTGATATAAAGCTGATTATCCCTTTCCATGATATGACATCAGTCAGTCAGTCGTCCCTGGACCGGTACCTGTCGTGTGGGGAGACATGCATAGACACGGCAGCTGACAGGACCTACCACTCTGTTGTGAACGATAGTCAGCAGTCCTGTACAGGACGGCTAGTCCAGTCTTTAACTTTCGTCAGCCAGCTCTTCCTCTGACTACCGCAGCGTCGACTACCTGGATGATATAAATTATAGTCGACGAGGTGTCGTACCGGGTCACTTGGCCAAAGACCATCTTTCGTCGCCTGAAAGTAGAGGTTCCTGGTGTCCTGTGAATGTCAGTCGTGCTTCGTACTAAGTCATTGGTTCTATGTACGAAATTTGTCTTTGTATGACACCCGGGTCAGCCTCCTCTGTCACTTGTTCTCAGTGGCTGGATTCTCACTTGCAGCCCGCAGAGTTCACGTCACATCCGTAGAGTGGGATCGGTACTATCATGAACGTAGATCCCCTGGGCCGATGGCAGACGATTTTTTTCACTTAACTTCTAGAACGAGGCTCGGGTGCTCAAAACTTCCGGTTAAGCCTACCATGGTTTAGCGAATGACTTCAATGGCTATGTCAGCAATGTCTGCAAGCGTAACAACAATAAAGAAACGCACAAAAGGCGGTTGATACTGCTGCTGGTAGAATGTAACTGCAAGTATCAAATCGTTCGGTGTAAGTTTTTTGTTTAAATATTCTTCTTATTGTTTTTAAAAACTCGCTGTATATGAATAGGCCTAGATCAACATCAGTGCTTTCAGTTCACACACCCCATCATCAACACAGAGACGATTTAAGATGTTTCTTATGCTGTAAACCAGTATTACCGAGGTTTAAATCAAAGAAAAAAGAAAATCTAAATTATTGTATTGATGTTCCATTTGTTTCGTTTGATTTGTTGTTGTGTTTAGTAATATCAGCTCTTACAATTTATGTTTCACTATTACCGGTGACATGCTTTCAGCTCACACACCCCTCTGGCAACACACAGCAGATTTAAGATGTTTCTTAGGATGATTTGTTTTATGTGGGATTTTTTAAGTATTTATCAGTTCATACATTTTTATATTTAAAACAAATTCTTTACTTTAAAAAGATGAGAATCCCAGGACATAAAAGGACTTTATACAGATGGGTTAAACTATGAAGAACTCGTGTTTGTAAAGTAAATCTAAATTTTTCTCTGGCACCTGAAGAATGGTACATAATCTGAAATATTGTCCTTGTGAATAATTGTCATAAGTGTTCAATTATGGCAAACAGGAAGGGAAAACCCAATGATTAAGAAAAGTGTAATAGTATTAAGATAAATCTAGATTTATTTTATATTAATTACATGTAATTTAAAACATGTGAGTGTGTTTATGGATTAGGTAAACAGTTCAAAATTGTCATCTATTTTTCTTCAAAAGGTGCGCGAGCCCCCTGTCATGCCAGTTCGTATCGCCTACACCAACTGCATGGACATGAAGAAGGATTTGACTTGTCTGCCTCCTGAAATGGTTAGGTTGAAAATATTTCTGAAAGAATTGGGTGAAAAGACTCTCTGCACTGCTGTCACTGAAACTGATCTGCAACCATTACCTGAAATTAAAATCACTGATAAGAAGTATTTCCATCACATTACATATGTCTATGAGAATGTTACACTCTGTTCCTATTCTGGTGTAAGGGCAACTACCTGTTTACTGTTAGTGAGTACTGCAGAAGCAACATACAAAGATTAACATTGTTCATTGGTCAAGAAGACACTCTATGAAAAAAAATCAGACTAGAAGAACGCTTTGGAAGGCATCGAAGCATTGGGCATACCGATGATAATCTCACTCTACATCAGTTCAGGAGATTAACATTCAGCTCTAGAGGACTTTTGCATTGACAATTCAACCATGCGCCAATCAACAAAATGAAAATGTACAGCCAATAATTACAATAAGTCCTTTAAAAAAATAACAGAGAACAAATTGAGCAGATGTCAATATAACTTTTATTATTTCACAAGTCATGTGTCTTAACAGCTCAATTTTTAAAATTCAAGTTTTCTTTGTTTATTACAGCATCTTTTGTAAAGAATGTAAGGAGTCGTGGATGCCATATTGTGCAAGAAATATGATATCATAAATTGCCAAATTCAAATTTTTCCAGCTTTGAAGGTATTTATCAAACTCTGCCCAATTCCTGTAATCTTGGTTGACTATTACATTTCTCCA
The DNA here is from genome assembly GCF_003073045.1 of Pomacea canaliculata. Lineage (NCBI taxonomy): Eukaryota > Metazoa > Mollusca > Gastropoda > Architaenioglossa > Ampullariidae > Pomacea > Pomacea canaliculata. The sequence goes on from NC_037590.1 coordinate 12,374,848, forward strand.
TATCATAATTATTAATATTGTTATATTTATTATGACTGTATTTGTAACATGCCATTAGCTGGCTTATAAGGATATTGCACTCAATAAATACACTATTAAATTGTCAAATGAAAAATGACAAACATTATCAATTCCAATGGGCAATTATTTGCAAAGTGTGCTCAGTTATGGGGACCAAACAACCCCAACAAGTGCTGCCTAAAAGCTAAGGATAAGGCAAGAGATGCATTGTAACAAAACAAAAATCCAACCGACTTTCTACTTGTCTTATTAAAGATAAGATCTTACAATTATTCGTATGGTACAACAACAGCATCACACACCCACACGCGCACACACACTTGAAAAGTCAACTATGGTGAGTCAGCTCCACATCAAAGGGTACAAACTTCTTCATGTTCCTATTATTTCTGCATACAGCACATATAGCACTTGAACTCTGTAAAACATTCTTCTAGAACATGTTACAGTGTGGTTGTACTGTATTGAACACAGAACTAAAATCAGCAAAAAACAGTCCTGCATATGTTTTTGACTTTTCTGATGTTTATACAAAATATTCAATTTAAAATGTTTAAATCCTTGAATCACCGTTTAGTTAAGTCCTTGTTACTCCTGGAGGAGCATAGGGCCACAACACTGATTATATATATATAGTTATTTTATTGTTACTTTTATAAATAGATCTTACTTTCTGTCTACAACAGCTAATGAATTTTGAACCTACTTGCTGATATAAATCTAGAGCAATTTTCTTCCCAATACTCTTTTACTGCAAAGGTTCTCCGATGTGAGAGCAATTAATTATCCTAAGCATTGGTGGCATCTTGTAAACTTTTCCTGAGGCACCAGAGAGCTTAGATATAGAGAGGGTGCACTCCTTCTTTATCCTTACTTGTTAAGAAAAGTAGTGACGGAGTTGCGTCCCTTCGAAATGGGGTGCTACGGCGCAGTTGCTACTATCAACCACTACTAAACAAAGTCGTCGCTAGCAGTGTTTATCTTTGGAGTAAATGTCTAGGTGTTTGCGATATCAAATGACCTTTATCTAAGAACAGATTTTTGTGTCTTTTATTGATGAGAATTGCTTAGATAAGGGTAGTTTGGGAGATTTTAATACAAGTATGACAGCTGACTATATTTAAAAAGGATAACTTTTATAAATTCAAACAGCACATCCATGAGCACAAATTTGCATTTATTTAAAATCCATAAAAATCTAATTTATGAGAATTTATGAATATGGGAAAAAACAGACTTACACATAAATAAAACAAGCCACATTCAGAAGGCTTGCTCACATACTGAGACATATAGATTTCTGTTTACATACAAGCATGAGCAATAAATTCTCACACAAATCATAATAATCATAATTAATAACAAATCATAATACTACTATAATAATAATGTATATATTATATACATTCATATCCCTTTTGTAAGAACATTGGTTGACAATTTAAAGATAACAGCTATGCTTACTATGAAATATACAGCAAGCAGATACTCAAAAGGTGTCATTCACACATGTACTTTAAATAAAATTTATAACATTTTCTTTCACACTGTTCTAAAACAATTTTAAATTACTTTAGCTTAAAAGCTACAAAGGATGTAACTTCAACATTTTTCGATTTCTTTTGTTCCTTTTTCAAAGAAGACACAGAGCTATCTTTAAGAGAAAAATGAAGGCAAACATTGATAAATAGATTAATCACACTTCCTTTCAGATCACACGCACCAAGTGGACAACAGAGGTCAATGCTTTTTAGCTCTTCCCACAGAAGTTTAATCAACTGAGATTTAACTTTTTTTCCCAGGAATTAACTGTCAATATTTTTACAATAGGCACACTCTAATATCTTAACAGCCTCTTAAGACTTTTTTGGGGGTTGGACAGTTGTACTGACTTTCCTCGAAATGATCCGAGCAGAGATAGTATCCTTTTCTATACACATCAGATGGTGTAAGATGGTCAAAATCTTTCCTTCTCATAAAGTTCATCATTATTTTGGACCTGTTTAATAATTTTTTTCAATATATTAATAACAAACATTTTATAACACCTCACCCCAGAGACGAATGCCTTAAATGAAAATACTATAACAAATTTAAATAGGTTTCTAATCAGATAAGTGAGAATTCATCACACAGTTTCACAGTATAATCAGTAAAGTCCTTTTAATAATCATAGTAAAAGAGCAACACGCGTTGTAGTAGACTAGCTGCTCTCAACTACAGTACACTTATAGATCGTAATTTGAGAATAAATTCGTAGCTTATCTCTCTTCGTCCTTTGGGAAATTGTGGAAATGTTTTTCTTTTGAGGTTGATTTAAATCTGGCAATCTGACAGTTAATTGCAGAAAAATTTGCCCACCTTGCCTCAAACGATCGCCTTGTGCCGTGTTGTTTCGTAGCACCCCATTACGAAAGATAACTCTAACCGACGAGCTTTCCCGCCGGTCGCGAGTGCACCCTCTCTATATCTAAGCTCTCTGAGGTACTTTGTTGACTTGGACACATGTTGATGCTGGCGGTGCTTCTCCATGAACATATGACACTCATGGTGAATTCTTATTCTAAAATGCAGATGAGGAACCATGCAAAACACCCTTTGTTTAGCAGTCTCACTAATATCAGATTTGTAAGTCAGTATAAAAATTATGTAACAGCTCTTCATCATCAGCACAGGCTATTGCAAAATCCATACTTCTTCAACATGAGGTGTACTTCTGCATATTTGTATAAACCTATATTCTACAGAAATAAAACAATTCCTCGGCCTTTTCATATAAATAAATTAGTCCTTCCCTGTTTAAAGTGGCTGTCAGCATGCTTGTATCATGTTTGGTGCATAAGGCACCCAAACATTGTTGTTATTCCCCTTTGCACAATCATTTTATTTTCTTTATAATGCTACCTTCTATATGAGATATGATATCTTTCACTTTATCATCGAATGTTGATGGCTGGCATGCCTGAGTTAGCTCTGCGTTCACTGGATAATAGAGCAACTAACTTTTCAAACTTTTTCCGGCAAAGCCATGCAGCAGTAGATATAGATTTTGTGAAATCCACCACAGAGCTCATATTCTTTATGTAGGCAGCATGATATAAAGTCCATGCCTTTTCCCTTGAAGTGCAAACAAACATCATGCCCGGCACAAGGCAGTCATCTGGAAACTGGACTTTTTCAAGAATTTCATCCTCTGAAAGTATATATATATAAACGAGACAAATATAAGAAATCATTCAATGCTATGATAACCTGTAATACTGCTAGTGTAGTGCATCCCATAACATACTCAGACCCTACAGAAGGATGACTCTTGTGTGTTAGTGCTATTTTTTATTCTAACCAAGATGTTCTTAACACATGGGACTTAGATTCTGTCACTGATTTCAATAATTTACCTTACCCTGCATGGTAGTGTTTATTATGCAGTGTCTACATTCCTACCTCTAGTATTTCTGTACCACCAACCTGTTCTATTTGCGTCATCTCATGGGACTTTTTTCCACATGGTGTGCACATCTCTTACATTTGTTACCAGCTTGTATAATTTGTTTTGCTCATGTATATTGCCTGGTAGTACATTTCTATAGAATTTGTGTCACCATCTTCTATAATGGGCTTTGCCCCATATACATGTATTGCAGTGGTGTACATGTCTCTTGCATTTATCTTTAATGTATACTTTTTCTTCATCAAATGTTATTTATTACACAATGTGTACACCATTCCTGCATTTGTGTGGCACCAAAATTTGCTGATCATGTGAATAGACCGATACTCTTTTTCCAACATCTGCCAGTAGTGTGTAGGTGTAAATGCTATCGCTCTATATAGAGTGAAGTGACTTATGATGTTATGGATGTGTGTATAATTTTTGATATATATATATATGTGTCAGAATCCATGTTTGCTACTCACCGTAACCTTGATTAAAAAATGCTCTGTCCTCTGGTGTCAAGCACTTGTCATTTGCCAAGGACTGGCAAACATCACTGATGATTTGTAAATTTGTCTGGAATGTGATAAACACGTTGAATAGTTTAGTGATTTGCTCATGAATTACTTTCTGATCAAGCATATATTATCTATCAAACAAACACCTTTATTGAATGGAAAGCAAACAAGGTGACAACTAAAATATTATCTTTTATTCAATTTATTTGTTATGTTGGATATATATATATAATTTTACCATGTAATTAATAATTATATTTTCCCATGCTTAAAGTCATAAACTCACATTTTCAATTTGTGATCATTGATGTTCAAAATATACATACATAAATTTGTTATCTAAATTTATTTGTTAAGCATGACTGACTGCAGGACTGGAGTACAATGTCTATATGTATAATGTGCTTAAAAGTTAATCCTGGGCTGTGTCCAATGATAAAATATTGCACGCATTATTAACTCAAAAGTACGATATCACGAACTAATATCCGAGAGACCGAGGTGAAGCATATATGCGAACACTTAATTCATGATTCTAGATGTTGAAGTTTAAATGAGATTCATATTATTTATTATTTCATACAAAAGATTTCAGACTAGTGAAGCAAATACTTTTGTATTCTAAATAGATACAAGTTTGGTTAAAAGTGCAAACAAGCAATACACTTACGGTAATTATATTGTTGATATCAAACGTCTCATTAAATTCCATTTTTGCGCTGCTCTTCTGGAAGTACGATCAGCCTCCCTAGCCTGCAAGAACTCGTGGGAACCTCATGGGACCCCGGTAGGAAAAAAGTTGGGGCCTTGGTGGGTTTTGGAAGAGGGACCCTGTAGGGAATTCCCACGGGTTCCTATGTTTTCCCACGGAAGACCCACTAACCTTCCCATGAAAGCACCATTGCATACCCACCGATCGCCCATGAAAATTCGTGTTTTCCCACGAAAGCCCCATCAACGTCCCCACTCACACCCCCCTCTTGCTGCATCCCTCACTCTGTCTCACACTTTTACTTTCACTGGTACACAGGCTGGCACACCATGAAGAAAACATTCAACAGCTTTTCAAAATCTTTTGGTTTCCTCACAATGCATAAATAGTAGGCAAGAGATATCACTAAACAATTTTATTATTTACAACAAAAAACTATTTTAACAGTTTACATTATTTAAAGCATTAAAGTTGTTTCTGAACATAAAACAAGCATTCATCCAATTATTTACATAAAAATTACAGTCAATAATTTTTTACCGTGTGCGGACGTTTTGCCGACTGACGTTTCACCGCCGGACGTTTCGGAGCCGGACGTTTTGTCGACTGGAAGTTTCGCCGCTGGACGCTTCATAGTCGGACGTTTTGCCGACCGGCGTTTCGCCGCCGGACGTTTTGCCGCATTATGTCAGAGAGAGAGAGAGCTTACTTACTTCTCAAAGAATGAAAGTAACTACTAGATTACACAAAATTCTTTATTTCAAACAAATTTTACACACAGACTTCACAGACAGTTCACTTTGATTGTCACAGATTATGCGCAACAGCTTTGAGAAAAAACATTGATACAATGGCGAGAGAAATGTGTGAGCTAACGGTTCACATGAGGAGATAAGTGAGAGAGAGTTCACTGATACATTGATACAATGGCGAGAGAAAATGTGTCAGCTAAGGGGCGTCACACACTTGACTTCGGCTAAAGGTCCCGCGTGAAATGCCGAAATGAAGTGCCCCGCGCCGAAACGTCCGGCGGTGAAACGCCGGTCGGCAAAACGTCCGACTCCGAAACGTCCGGTGGCGAAACGTCCGATCGGCAAAACGTCCGGCTCCGAAACGTCCGGCGGCGAAACGTCCGTCGGCGAAAAGTCCGTGTACCATTTTTTACCGCATGAAAGTTACTTTGAAATAATTATTTATACATAAAGTCAAACAATTTATTTACATAAAAGATAGAAAAATATGACACCAAAAATCGATCCATGAGTGGTGGAGTCCCTGTAGAAGAAAAGAAAAAAGTCAGTTACAATGTATTTACATATTTTGATTTTTGCTATGTAAGTAGAACAAACCTCTCACATAGATGAAAGCTTAACTCTTTCTTTATGCACTCAACACAGGTGGCTGATTTTGCCCCACAGTATATGTTTATGCAGTATAGACATTGAGCTGATGCATTGTAATTTTTTTAGGCCTTTACAGCTCGTGGTTTAAAAGAAAAACTTATAAAATAAGATAGTTTAGGCATTTATGAACACAATTATCTCCCTTACATGACGAAGGATGTACGTTTGAACGAAAGTCTTGCCGATATTCTACACTACCTATCCTTTACGATTGTACACATTGTGAACATCATTCTTCTGGAACGTCGAATAACAAAAGAAAGAACATCCCAGAGGATATTTCTGCTTCAGATGAAGGAGAATTTGACCATGAATGGTGTGAAAATGGTTTTCATCTGCTCCCGAAGTTCGAGCCACGCCATGTTTGAAATGTGTAAAAAAATTACTTTCCAAACTTCACTTCACATACCTAATTTTGGTTGGATTATCATAAAAGTGAGTTCACAAGCAAGATTAAGGTAAACTGTTCCACTTCTACACATTCTGATCTGTCATAATCAATTTAAATTGCTGTTCTATCTTGTTTAGCTATTTTTTAATAATTATTTTGAAAAAGGGTAAATTCATGCGTACAGGGGGTTTGACCGCCTTTAGCCTTGCATAAAGAAAGAATTAATGCTTTCATAAATCTACTAATTACTAGTGAGATTACAACAACTTGAACAAGAGTGGAATAAAAAGATTTTTAAATGGTAATGTCTTGATGGCCATTTGTGTGTATGAGAAATTTTAGATACTATCTGAAAGTAACCAATTTATCTTTAGTACCAAAAGTAAGGTAAATAGGCTTACTGAATAAATCCACAAAGAATAAAACAATGCTCACATTAATAATTTTAACTTGACAAACTCATTGTTGTAATTCCACTCATCATTAGATGGCATCACCCTTCGAATCATTCCTCAATCCATGTCTCTTGGACTGTGGCTGTGCACAAGAGGAAATTGTAAGGTAGATTTAAATACTATCATACACAATAATAAATTTGTAAATGTAGAGAAAATAATACTTAGATTCACTATTTTTTTTAATTGTTCGGAAAGTTTGTCCTTTTAAGTACAGATTGACGTACACCTCAAAGAAATCAAAACCAAACAAAAACTACGCACCAATTAATATACTTCTCAGCTGAAGTGACTGGAAGCTTTTTCCCCTTTGGTTCCACTGAAATTGTATTTTTCAGCCAGCTCTGAAGAAAACAGCCGTTTTAAAATTCTTCGTGCATGAGAGGTGTTAACCCCGTTAAAAAGAAAATCTTTAGTTGTTTCCACCATGTAAAAAAATACAATACAAATGCAAAACAAATTAATTCACTGGATTGGGTAAGTTTAAGATATAATGCTGAACCCTACTCCACTGATGAGGGATCAATGGTTGCATGATGAATATAGCTACAAACCAGACCCAGTCTCTTAAATAAACCCTAGTGGGACTTCAGAGAAAATAATGGCATTAAGTGACTCAAATCACCAATCATCGAGCGCGGCTAAAGAGAAAGAGCGAGATGGACGCGTCAGTTTAGGATCGCATTACACGCTTCCCTCATTTACGTCTGACTTCCCTATTGGGGCCCCTCAAATGCCATGAGCTCTTGCAGGCTGGGTTTGATTCGCCGAGACTGACCGCGGATCACTTCCCAAAAGAGGCCGAGAGTGAGTCTCGGCATACAAACATCAGTCCACCTATCTACGTACATGGTAATATCAGGAATTGGTACACATTGTACTTGGTAGTGAAGCCACTGACCATAGATTTGCTCCTTTCAGCCTCCATTCCATATGCATTTGTCTGTCAGTCTGTTGACAAGTCGTGGAGGGTTTCGAGCATGATATTCTCCGAAAAGATATTAAACAGCTCTGGTGATAGATTACATCCTTGATGTACGCCTACTGTGGTACGAAAGTAAGCTTCTATTTGAAGCCAGCATGTTCGACAGCTAGCAGTTCCTCTGTAGTGGTGCTGATTCTGTTCTATATAACATTCAGCATGACTTTGCTTGGATAGCTGATAAGGCTTATGATTCTGGCACTTATGTAGTTCTAGCACTGTTTGCTGTTTCTAAGGGGTAATTACTGGTCTCCGCAGAGGGTGCGATCTATCTTGGTCGTGATGCTGCAAATAATAGTGACTGCCGTGATCGCTTTCTTGTCGTGGTGTAAGGTGTTGGCTAAGGGGAGTCTCTGTCTCTGCTCAAATTCAAGGACTCTGGTACCGCTATCGTCCGTTTCGCTACATTTGCCAACCTTCCTACCTATTGCTGGTAGGCGTCTGGGCGGACCTGGGCATTCCAGTCACCGAGTACAACGAGGATGTCCTTTATCGGAACTCCCTTCACAACCTTGTGTTGTTGTTGGTAAAACTCCTTCACTTCGTTAATTCCATGCGTGGAAGTTAGAGCGAATACTTAGACCAGTGGTTCTCAACCTTTTACATGTGGCGACCCCCCTGACGAACACCGGTACGTCCGCGACCCCCTTAGCCAGCTAGGTCGGTGGAAGAGCGGGGGGGGGGGGAGCCTTAGCTAACCTCGAACGCCGCGTCGAGGAAATCAACAACGGAAGAACAAAGTTCGTATCTGCAAGAAGTATAACTGTTAATGAAATTTTACTAAAGCAAATTCTGTGGTGCTAATAAATATTATTTTATTGGACACTCACTTTGATTAATTAGAAGGTTGAGCCTGCTTGCTGTTGCACAGAGAAGCGAACCTGTGTGCGATGTTCGTACCCACTGCTATTCGCAGCTCAGTCTCAGCGTCCACACGATTTCTGTATTTAGACTTCAGTGCTGCCAATGCTGAAAATCCTTGCTCACACATATATGAAGTTGAAAATGGCAGCAGAACTTTCATTGCTTTCTCAGAAAGGAGAGGATATTCACCGTTGATGCTAATCCAGAATGTTGGCACTGGTGTTGTTTGGAAGACCAATTTCAGGGATTGGTTACTCCAAAGGTCGATGAGCTGCTCTTCTTCTTGCGTGGACAACCCGCTTGTGCTAGGATCAGCCAGAAATGGATTACGAATCCAATCGTATTTAGTCACATCAATTTCAGCGAAATAATGCTGAAATCTTTCTTGCAGTCCGCTTAGATGGGCAATAATTACATTCTTCACCTGATCAAGATTCAAGTTAACGTCAGCCTTGCACTTACACAAGCACGGAAACATATCAAAAATATTTTCTTGGAGTATCTTCTGCGTCCACAACGAAATGTTTCGGACGAAAGCATTCATCTTGTCAGTTGTTTGTAATATGGTGGTGTCCTTCCTTGTCTGGTCATGGCCTTCTGTCAGGACCTATAGAGTACTAGGACTGAGCACGTGCGAATGAAAGGGTGTGAATGATGGACGTTTCCTGAATGCGTGCCTTTTAGATGTTTTTAAAAAAAAGAGAGGTGTGACTGGAGAGGGAGAGAGGGAGTCAGCGATGAGAGATTGGGAAGAGAGAGGGCAAAAGGTGAGAGGAGGGAGATTGGAGGCTTAATTGTTGAGAGGGAATTGTGTTTTGAGTTTTGGAAGTGAGAAGTCACTGCATTGCCGAGACAGTGTACTTGAATAGGGAGAAGAGATTTGGAGTTTGATCGCCCTCACCACTCGGTTACACAATGTAAACTAATTTCACTAATACCAGTATAAGAAACTTTTTTAAAAAATGACCACCTTCGCGACCCCCTTGTAGGCACGTCGCGACCCCCCAGGGGGTCGCGCCCCACAGGTTGAGAACCGCTGACTTAGACCATTGTGTTATTGTGGGGCTTAGCCGAGACACGTATGAAGATCAGCCTGTTGGATACGGGTGTACAGCTGATGACGTCTGTGGCGACCTTGTTGTGTACGAAGGCCACGCCGTACTCCTGTCTAGCATCCTCCCCACTGTACTACAGCTTGTCATATGACAAACCACAGGCATTAATTCAGGTGAATTGTGAATGAGTGATTGAATGGTTTGGAAAAAATCAACACAGCTTTAGATGTGGCTTCTTTAGCGCCTTAATATAATATTTTTGTACGAAATCATTGACAAAGAAAAATGAGTAAAATCGTACTAGCTCTCTGGGAACAAAAAAGTCAAATTTTCTGCCCACACACAGCAAATATTTGTCGTATTTAGTTGATTTTATTTGTCATTATACTTAAGTTGTTTGCTTCATTATACTTAATTTGTTAACTTGTTTGCTCTATCTACATGGCCCTTCCATATTCCGTTGAATCTGCTGTGAAAAGGTTGCTCATAAGCATGTCAATTGAGCACGCGATCTCCTGTCTGCTTAGGTACAGGCGATTTAAAAGTTGCACACCTGGTGAAAGTGATACTTATACCTAACATGTTTCTCACATATATATATATAACACAACTAAGACCTAGTTTTCACGTACCTGTCTTGGCAAGCGGCGCCATCAGGAACAGGGACAGAAGGAGGACAAATATGTTCGACGCCACTAATCAGCGGTTAAGGTCTTAAAAGAAGACAATAGTTTACAAAACCTCTTTGTCATAATGCTATATATGGAGAGAGAGATATATTTATATTTGGAAACTGGATCTGAAATCTTGATACTAATCATATCCCTGTTCTTGCTGTCTGGTCACCACAAAGCATGCCTTTCGTGCGTTAGTCTGTTGGTAATGTCATTGTTACTACTTACCATGAGATCTATTTGTAGGTCTACAACCGTTAAAAGGGTCATGGAGAGTTTCTTGCAGAATGTTCTTCAAGATGACGTTGAACAGCACTTACTATGTCACTTTTGCACTACAGTAGGCGTGCGTCAAGGATCTCGCTTCCACCGGTGCTGTTCAATATCTTCTCGCACAACATCCTGCATAACACCCTCCACTACCATCAAACTACACATTGTATACGTCTGTTAACAGGTACTCACAGAGAACTGCAAGACCTTACCAATAGACTGACGTGTACCTCGATAAAGGAAAAAAAGTAAACTGTCTCTCACACAATGTCGATACTTCATAATAAAATTATTTTTATGATTTACTTGTTAAATGAAACTCAGTTGGCCTTAATAATCAAACATTGCTCCTATTTGAATTAACGAAGCAACAAACAAAACTTAAAATAACAAATTAAAAAAGGATACTCGCACTTTGCACTTTTTATACACTGATTGTCGGGGTCTGTTTTACATTCGGTTCCCGCTGGAGCAGTAGTGCAGTTTCGGCAACACTTGCTGTTGAAATCACTAGAAACATCAAGAAAAACATGAAGAACGATACTGCATATTACATTTTGCACTCGTACTTTTATTATCTGGCTTTCATAAAAAAGATAAAGGATGCTGGTACAGATATCGGGTGTTTTGGAAATGGGGAATTACAAGACACTTCACAAACCAACTTGCCTGCAGCGAGCGTTTTCTCTCAGCAGACAGATGCTGCTGCAGCATTTGTCTTTGCCCTCCAGACCGTCTGGACCTGCATCGCATTCTTCTAGAAAATCAACGACTCCATTGCCGCATGGAATTTCCTCTTTATCACTGTCTGAAACATGCAGTTAGCAAGAATCATTGCTGCTCACTTCCTGTTGTTTTCTCCTGTCGAGTATTTGTCGATTTTAAAGAGTAACTTCTCTGATTTCTCAGACCGCAAATCCTTTCAAATGCTGGTATCTACAGCGATATATTGAACATCTCATAGCTTATCACTCTTGATATAAGCCCTTAGGGCGTCATTCTGCTTCAGCTACCGCAAGACTTAGATAACATTTGCAAAGCAAAAGTCTGTCTACCACTTTATAAACGTAAAAGATTGTTATCTTTCCAAACCTTCAGCTTTTTTTTATTATCTAACCGTTCACTCCATTTAAATAAATGCAGCTAGTGTTTCAACTGGTGGAAAGCCTATCTGCAACCGAAACGGTAAGGAGAATCCAGCCACTCTAGAACATGTGCTTGAGGAGGCTGTTCAGAATGTCATACAGAGAACATGGAACCAAAGAAATAGAATTGCTACACTCGCAGGACATCAGGAGCCTCTACTTTCAAAAGTGAAGGGACGTAAGATGGTCTTCGTTGTGCATGTTACCCGCTGCAGATGATAAAGTCTCTTTGTTGTTGAGTGCTCACGAAGCTTTTGTACAGCGCTTAAGTGACTTGAAATGATGTTGAGTTTTAAAATCGCCTGTGACAACTTCCTTGACTCAAGTTTATTTTGGTAATAGTTTCCTAACAGTGGTGTTCAAATACTGAAAAATAAGTTGTTTAAGAATTTGTTGGGTGTCTGATTAAACTGATGGTTCTGTAGTTTTAACACTGCTTAGTTTTTTGTTTTTTACTTTGATGACCAGTGAGTTGGTTCGTTAAACTATTCTTCACTTTGCCATATTCTTAGGAAAAAACTAGTATGGGACTCTGCGCCAGGAGATGAGTTTTTTGTGGTCTTGTTGGCAGTGGATTTAAAACGCCGTGACAACAGAATGTCAAAAACTTGCTTACATAAAAATTATTTGGAGAATGCTTTAATGGATGGAGGATATTAGTTAAGGCGAGTCTATGGTCCAGTTCAAACTCTATTGTCTTATACCCTTCATGGTTTTCATCCACGCCAAATATTCCTACTTTCCCTGCCCATTGCTAGTATGTGTCTGGGACCATCTTTGCGTTCTAGTCAGCCACCGAGTATGTCTTTATGACCTCTTCTAATTGCACGTAGAGCTTCTTTGCTTCGTCGTCTTCATGCTTGGAAATTCTGAATGTAAATTTTAATAATGGTGACATTGTGAGGCCTGGCAGAGAGGCGATTGGAAATCAACTGTCTAAAATGGGTGTACAGTCACCCGACCACTTCTCTACGGACGAGGATGCCGATGTTTCCTCCTTTCCGGTTCCTCCTCACTGTTATCAGAGCCTTTGGCCTTCATCTGCTGCTGTTTTCTTAAATCCTGATCATGTGACCTTTGCCAGTCCAATGATGTCTCACCCGTATAGCTCTAGTCGGATAGTGAGTTCTCTCATCTTTCCGCACTGGTGTAATATTTGTACGCCGTTGTTTCAATGAAAGTTTTCTTTCATTCAAAATTTATAGACTCTATATACTAGACAAGAGAACAGTCATCAAAGAGTGTGCATCAAACAAACATAATAATATGCTCGTTTTAACAGCTTACCTATAAAGCAATGCTGGCTTACCGATCTCAGCACAGGTGAAATATAGTCTATGCTGCATGGCGAAAAGCGCTGCAAATTTGTAAAAAAAAAAAATATTGCTAAAACATACGGACTGGATTTTAACAAAACTTGAAAGATTTTATTCTATTATAGAAAATACTATAAGTAAATAGCTAAAACATAAAAAGATATAGGTTTTAGAAAAGGGTCGAAAATGGAATGAATTGCGTTTAAACGCATAAAGTAAACAAATCACAAAATATCTTGAACATAAATACAGATTATGGTCTGAAGAAATCAAATAATATTCAAGTAAATACTGTAGACTGCATTCAAGTAATCAACAATTATTACAACGATATCGTGCAATTCTAATGTCTTCATTTCAACACTTTTGGTAAAAGACACATTTTTAGTCATTGAAAATATCGAACAAAGCAAAGAAACACAAATTACTGAACTAATGCCACAGTTGTGATTAAAATATCACATACACCATACAAATTGCTATGCCAATGAATACATGTGTGGTATATGAGTCCAAAAAAAGTATCTAGCTAGCATGTTAAATACGATTTCCGTGTCTGAAGCAGAGATCGAAGTATTGTTTCTGAGCTAAAATTTGAAAAGTGGCGGGTGGCTTTTCTGTGTAGTAGGAAACGAGGAAGGTGTGGTGCAGTAAGGATGTCGAGTGCTTCTAAGTTTGATCGTTCCGTCGATTGCAGCATCACAAAACAGCGAATAAAACGAAAAAGTCGAATGAAATAATTTTATCCACCAATGTTATTATTCAAATGTTTCTTTTGTGGAACAATCCTAGGCACAGCTCGAAACTTGAAATGCTAAGGAGAATAGGAAGGTCCGATCAGGACTTTCAATGATCGAAGCTCTTCTGTTTCCGGAGGCAGGAATCGGAAGTGTTGTACCATTGTTGACAGGTTCTGACAAGTGTCTCACCAAAACAGATGCGTCTACCCATGGAGAAGGAAATGAACTCTGGATCATCACAGTTTGCCATCCTCTCCTATGAAACGATCAGGTCGGAATATGTCGGGGTCACCCCAGATGTCTGGAGCTCCCAACATAAAATCCAGGTTGGGGACTAAAGATCCTTTAGGGATCGTGTATCCACCAAACATCATGTCATAATCAGGGGCATACAGCAAATTTCATGGCACAGTGTTGAACTTCCATTTTGACAGCCTCCATGTAAACTAACTGAGGTCTGTCTTGTGTGCTGGGCGCTCGAGGTGTTCCAATAACACTGTGGATCTCCTCGCCGCACTTGTCCTGCACGTCAGGGTGGTGAAGCAAGTAAACCTGAGTCCAGCAGATAATTTTAAAACCCGTATCCATGCCGCCTACAAAGTTGTCGAAGACTACCTTAAGGAGATTAGCATCTTTAAAATATACTTTATTATCTGTCACTTGCGGTAAAATTGTTTAAAACTGAACACATTCGAACATGTATGTATTGTTGATGTGATGAGATCCTGGCTGCCTGTTACGATGATGTATTTCTCTGATGTAGGCGCCAATAAAGTTGTCCGCTATATCTCCTCAAACCTGCGGTAGTGCTCGTGTACAAAAGGTTTAATAAACTGATTTAGCACAAGCCACATGTTGTCTACAAGGCGTTGCTACTAAAGGTAATCTCCATGTAGGTGTCACAGGTAAGGCATGATAGTGACTACGCCACCCGCTCCACAGTCATTAACAATGGTATCCACCAACGTCAGATTATTTCCAAAGACATTGTCATCATGAGAATTTCCACTGCAGATCAGTAACTCAAGAAGAAACCTGGGTTCATCACTTCGAACCTGAGTCAAAGATTCAAGGCAAACAGTGGACACGCTGTGCTTCTCCATCCCTCAAGAAATTCAAGCAGGCAGCGTGGGTTGGCAAGGTGACGGCTTGTGTTTGTTGTGATTGTGAAGGAGTAAACATGATAAATATCTTATACCAGACGACATCAATGATTGTGTTGTGTAGTTCGAAGGCACGTATGTGAGGCGGTGACGTCAGTGTGTTACGTGGTCGTGACAAGTACACAGACGCCGTTAGTGAATGAAAATATTCATTGAATGAAACGACGCAGCACAAGCAGTGAGGAACAATCCAGAACAGATGAGAACGACACAACAAATATCACAGATTGGTTAAAGATGCTAAAAAGCGACACAGATCAATGGACTAAACAAAACGGTAAAGAGCTAGTCACCTCCATTCAGTTAGGCAAATGGACATCAGTCTCTTGCCCCCTTATTTTTATTGATGGTTTTATGGCCATTCTTCTCGCTGTTGTGAAATAGTTATGTTTAGGTAGGTGACTTTAGGGTTTGGTTCCAGTTTTGTTGCAAACTTAGCAAAATTATCAGCCTCTTCATTTCCTTTTATTCTTACATGGGATGGAACCCAGAGGAGTGAGAAGAACACGACATTCAGCCTTTAAGTCCCTTAAAATATAAGTCGCCAAAATTTCTTCATTTATATATATATAATCGTCCTTTAAAAAGTTTGTTGAACATAGCCACATATTTTATGTGTACTCAACGTATTTTCCGTTTTCCTCGTAACCACGCCTCCTCGAGGAATTTGCCTTCATTTTGCTTCTACCATTCTTGTTGTTTGCATTAGCTGTCACGTTATCACAGTTGATATTATCCTTGGCTGCTTGTAACTTCAGTACGTCTTAGAATCTACTACCTCGAGAGCAGAACCATATTACTACACTGAGCATTATCATTATTTACAATTTCTGTGGAGAAGTCAGAGCAATTTTGCCCGCATAACGTTTAGAGATACAAAAGGCACGAAACCGGTAACAACTATTTTACTCTTTTGATCTGGCTTCCTGGTGGAAAAGGCATATGCCCCTACTCATACTTACTTAATAACAAGATACCCAGATATTTCCCATTTACTTTTGCTGCTAAATCAAGCGCTGCAATGGGTTATTTATTTATTAGTTATGTCAGCAACATTTAAATAAAGCAATTTCCTGGAAATAGGAGGTTTCGGGCACAAACCACATTTAATAAGTGGATATGACGTCTAGTCAGCTCACTGGTGAACTACAAAATATATAAGCAATAGTCACAAATCAAAACAGACATAAACATAACCTGTATACGTACCCAGTTATTAGACTTGGTTCCTGGTACTACAAGCGGGTACATGATGTAGCGACCACCTGCTGTGTCGTTAGGAGAACATGCGCCTTCTGGATCGTGTGGAGAACCCCAGTTGTGCCCTGTCTCAGCAGTAAGTAGAAACGTTACCACTCGTATTGTTGTAGGACTGTACTCACTCAGAACACTATACTTACCTAAATACTACAGTAAAACCTAAACAAGTCATAGCTGGGAAGGTCTTCAACGGAGGGAAACTCAACCTCTCTACTTTCATTCCACGCACCCTGACTTCCAACACCTAGAAATTGAGGTTCATTTATTTAATTGTTGGAAAAAATAAGCACAATAGGGTGATTTTATCTGAAAAACAGTAGGTCAGCCACAAACCATCTCGCCCCAGTCATATCGACCTCCTGCCACCAACCCAGCCATGACTATATCGTCCTCCGTAAAACGACAATGTCCAAAATGATCGACAGCGATTCAGCTTTTTATTTTTATATTAAGCCTGAAGTTTTCAAAGAACTTTTATAGACGACGTTCTCTTCAAAGGTCAATATGCACCGCGCCAAAAAGAAAGTTCATAATTTTATGTCGGATGTCAATGTAATCACGCTTTACGAGATCATGCTTTCTACGACTCAAGATTAACAAAACACGTATACCACATTATGTTTTAGCTTAAGACTATAATTTTTCGCTATCACATCATTCCAGTTTGTTTGTGTCATGCATCATATTGCTCACCAAGCTCTTGACAGTAGCAAATCCAGTAGAAGGGTAGAAGGAGGTGTCAGCATGAACAGAAAATATTCATGATGTACACTATATCACAAATTGTAATGTGTCCTTAACAACAGAAAGGAGATCGACCACACAAAAGCCTGTACCAAATTTAAATTATAAGGGAATAAAAAATGTTTTTTAATAAAACACATAGAATGTATAGAAATGGCAATATTGGACTGAAAGATGACTGCCAATAAGTTAATAAACTTCTTCGAGTTAGCATAATATAGTGTCTCCTTTTAGAGATCGTTTTGACTAACGTTCTCGTGACATATTTAGTAGGGGAGTCGCAGTCGTAGTCGTAGTCAGTACAGTTGCAGAAACCATCGTGGGCGCGTGTCGTCGATAACTTCATTGTTGTGTCAGGTGTGTGTCGCTGTGATGAGACTGATGAAGTAGCAGGAGTCGCTACTAGTCTCAGCGTGTGTCGCTGATTGTGCATCCGGAGTGTCGCTGACTACCCAGAGTGTATAATACGTGACATTGTTGTAGAAACTGTAAATAAAGTTCTTGGAAATATCTTCGACTGCAAAGACTCAGTTTCTGGAAGAGGTTGGACCAGTAAGTTTAGCACCCGAAACGAGCCATTGACAACGACATAGGCGCCTGGGACTTATGCTTTGTCGCTCGATTTAAATACGGGACAACCAACCATCCACTTTTTCCTGGAACAGTTTTTTAACATTTTAAATTTAGTTGTGTTTTATAAGTTATTTTTAGTTGCTGTACAATAAAGTTTTATATTCCTGTCTCTTCCATATTAGCTCAGCCTGTCTTCAACCGAATTGCTTGCATTGAATCTATTCAGCTGTTTTCTAAGTATTCTTCTGATTTCCTTATACACTCAAGATCGAATGAAATTTGTGTCTTTTTTCTTTGACAGTAATTAGAACACTCTTCATGCAGTTACCAGCTTGGCGTACACCATCCATAAATCTTGATAGCGCAGTAGTAATATCACTGAGTATTGGCTGTGTATCGCCTTAAAAAATAGTGTTTCTTCCATTTCCAAGGCTAAATACCAACTCTGCGGGCATTAGTTTACATTCTTCCACAGGTCGGACTATAACGAAAAGTGTTTTCTTATCTCACTAGAGAAAATAAAGTAATCTATAACACTACAGCCTGATGCTGATATTTCATTTTCTGTTCTGTCACAGATCTGACTATAAGTGACAGTACATAGTTTACCAAAAGGACTCGACTGCAATCTCTATACTGTTGTCATACAAGTGTACAACAGTGGTTGTATCATAGTATTCGTGTAGTTAGTTAGTTAGTTAGTTCCCGTTATGCCGGTCGGCACGTAGGGCAGCGACAAAGGTCCTCCACTTTTGCCTGTCCTGATTTAGACTCCTCACAGTACCCCAGCTGAGGTTTAGGGTCTTCATGTCTGCCTCCACAGTTCGGCGCCAGGTGATCTTGGGCCGACCTCGCTTGCGTTTTCCTTCTGGCGTCCAGTGTAAGGCAGTTTTTAGGATGGAGTTGCTCCCGCCTCGGAGGACGTGACCAATCCAGCGCCATCGCTTCTTCAACAGGATGGTGGCCATACTCTCCTGCCCACACTGGGAAAGTAGTTCTTTGTTGGAGATTGTCCTTGGCCAGAAGATGCCCAGGATTCTTCGCAGGCTTTTGGTGTGGAAGACTGACAGTTTGTTGAGGTCGCTGTCGTGTATTTATATACCTGTATATTCGTGTATACCTGTATACCTGTAAATATTAGTATAAATAGTTAGAAGGGAGTGAGTGAGATTGTCGATGTCCGTATTTTCCTTGGGTAAGTTAGTTGGTCTACTGACACCCACATTATTGTCTTTCACTAGAAGTATTATCTACCGACAGTTAGCAGTACCGTGAGCTGTGGTTATCTGATGCATTGCCCCAACAAGAATCCATCCTTTTCCATACTTAGAAGTCGTCCAGCCGGTTCTACGATACATGTCTTCACTTCCTGTTAATAACAAATAAACAGCTGTGAAATTTACATGTGTTAAACATTTCCGTGTAACTCTTTGTGTAAACAGAAATAATTCCTAACATAAGAAATGTATGAACAATTACAAGTGCTCCACTTCAGTAGTAACGAAAGAAGACTAAAACAATGAAAAAGAAAAAAAAAGCCCAGTATGTAATTTCAAACGGTTTTCTCTCATCATACTTACTACAGAGTTCTTTCAAGCTTTACAATTATTACAGTGTCCTAAAACAAATTACCGAACTGTTTCGAAGGAAGCAATATAAACTAATGTGCTAAGCAACAACATCATTAACATTTATGTAAGTCCAGGTGGCAGAACCACTCAACACTACGTCTGTTCACGCAGAACGCAAGCACGTGATCACATGCACACAAATGGCGCACACTGGCACTCGGTACTCCTCTGTTATACACACTGTTACTCACGTCTTGAACATATTCCTCCATTCCTCTGTGTATTGCCTACGAATGCTAAGCCAAAAATGTCAGTTCTGTCCTTGAAAAGAGTGTGTGTAAACAAGTGCGCTAAGCAGTACTGCATGATGTCCCTGTGATGACTGAAAGCCTGATAGAAATATGGAGACAAAAGATGTTAAAAAATCACACATGAAACACATTTCAAAGCGTAAACAAAGTCTGTGTGTTGTGTCTTGTCAGTGTCAGGATGCGTTACTAAAACACGTGAAGTTGAGAATGTCTGTCATGTCAATAGAATCTATTCCACTGCCACCATCAGTCATACATATATAAACTACCTGACATTTTCTGCAATTTTTCTGCTTTGTTACTCCGATGTTCCCTTTTCGTTCCATAATCTAAACAGCTAAGAACCCTTCAATATACCGGTCTGTCTGCATGCTTAAGACATACAGACCTTGCTATTTCAAAAGTCAGACATTCTACCAGTTTCTTACGGTCTTATTGTCCTTTCATCAAAATGTAAATTTCCAGGTTTGAGAAGGAAGCTTTTGCATTTGTCTCATCCTGTTTGTAGATCATAGATGTAAAAGACGCAAAAGAAACATTAGGATTAGAGAGATCTGTCCTACTAGTTTCTACATCTCTGTACATAACTGTAGACTGCAAATAGATGTTAGTCAGCTCCATATTTGCTGAAATCGCAATATATCAGTAGATAAAAGAAAACGAATCACACAGAAGCAAATCAAACGATACAAGTACTTGAAAGGTTACATAGTTCAGATATACTTACCCTAAGCTTCTCTCCTATATTCCATTGATCCACTTCATAATTATAGCTGAATGGTCCTCTGCTTGGCCCGTTTGAGTATTCCGTGTGAACCAGAATCTGAAACATAATACAGGTGTTAGTAGTGTTTAGCGACCGATACGACTGAGTGTAGAACTGTGTTTAGTCTTACAAAACAGGTGAAAATATGTATATTATCACAAGATTAGATAGCATATAAATGAGCTTTACTCAAAGAAGACATGGCTGAATACTTCTGAGCTAGTCGATTGATTTCATCTCTATTTGACCTTTCTGATCAAAATATGACCCCAGACAACTCTTTCGTATCATCTACAACAGAGGATTTTAAAGACCCATAAAGGAACTGCTGATGTGAAAGGTTGCCATATTTTACGGCTTTTATCTTAAATTGTTCAGAGATACGAACATGTAGAAAATTGTCATTTAAACCTGTTTGATCACAAAGCCCCAGCCAAGGCTATCCGTTAAGTTCCACTTTGTGTGTTCGAATATTCGGTTCGACGTTTCAATAGAGCTCACCTGTGACAATATTTTATGTTTTATATATATCAATGTGCGAGCCTTTCCTTACATTCACATAAAAATACACATCCAACCTGCAGAAAGCGTTGAGACAAAACTGGAAAAGCCTAAAGTGGTTAAACTTTTAGTTTCTTCTTGGGTGATATTTTCCAATGTCATTGGTGCAGGTGGTAAAACATTCACGTCCTATGTAGATTTCTATTTATAACTGTGTTGTACTGCTTTATAATGCCTTGGACCTTGATATGTGTTTTTCAAGCGGCTTTTACGAGTCAAAACATACACTAGTGTTTCCTGTTTTTCCATGTATCCAGACAAAATTCGAATACGTGTTTAGCTATTTAACTTTTTTTTACTCATGCATTCAAGTGCCTTCTCTGAAATTTGGAAGGTTTCGTATTAAGAACAGTACCTTGTTTCAATAGAAGTTTTAAAGAAAAGCTTCATGAACAAAACGACGACAGAATTAAAAGGACAGTTTCAATTGTTAGTACCATATTGACAACAGTATCACCACCATCCATCCTAATCCGTGCAATCAACAACCAGAGTGTTCAATTTACTTACCATTATCTTTATAGCTTCAGAAGCACTAAACTTGGCATAGTCGCTGTAAAACGAATAGTCGGCAACCAGTCGTAAGGAACACTTTTTCTTTAAGACATTATTCTGTCGTTTCTGTCTGATTCTGCTGACTGCAGAAAATTAGAGATATAATTTTGTTAATTGTTTTGATCATGTAAATAAGTCGTTAATTTTTTTTATTGTCCTGATAATTAAAAAAAATGTTATAAATATCACAATGGTTTATGTTTGTTAGGCTAGCAACTTATCTTAATATATTAAACTTAACTTCGATTCCTATTATGATTACATCGATAACAGATTACATTCAGAAAAATCGTGCATATTCAGTAAGAACTAGTTCTCTTATCCTTCTTGTAGATATTTTGTCTTAGAAATGGAAATTACTGCCTAAAATGTTTACGAGTAAACTATGATGTCATCACTTACATCTCTGATGCTGCTCATCGCTTGAAACTGACTCGTCTGAAGACGGTCGTTGGCTGTAAGCAAATATAAAGCAATGGTTTGTCAGAAGTTTCACAAATTATATCTGCAGGACCTTCAATCGTAGCTCTCTACATCCGTTTATTATTAATACGAATACGGACAGCTGATTTGTAAAGCCTTTAAGCCCATTCAGAGAGACTGATACAGAACATATTACAGGGAAAATATATAATACACAATAGTGGATGAAGAATATGTTTTAGTGTCTAATCTTTGATAGTATTTCTTTTCTTTGCCTGTAGATATAAAAACATTGGTATATTACACAATGTTATCTTATTTGCTGTTGACATCAGCATCAATTGTTTAAATTATTACATCTATTGTAACACGATTTGGCGATGAATGTTTTTTTTAAGACGTGAACAGCATTATAGAAAAGAAATTCATCCTTTCAATTGATATGACAGAACAGTGCGTGTCTTACTCATATTATCGTCAGATTAAGATTATCGTATGTGACACAATGCCTGAAATTCCAAATCCAAGCCGCACTAGTGCATTTGTATTGAATCTATTCATTAGTAATAAATTAATTATAAATTTGTTCATACAATTATTAATACACTATAAATAAGAAACATAGATGTAATCTTCCAAAACATAAATAAACATTAATTCAGAACAGATAATGTGAAGCTTTCCACCAAAGTTAAATTAAGGCAAATCATTGTTAATCATCTGTGTTAATGTTATCATCTGTGTTATCATCTGTGTTATCATCTGTGTTAATGTTATAGAAAGCTACATACAGTAATGTTAGAGGATCCGAAAAAGGACCCGTATGATTCCAGTTGACATCAGAAAGCCTGTAACTAATCAGATCCCACCCACTTGATGAAGGGAGGTGTCTCCACGACGGCTGGTGAAAATAAATGAACAATTAAATAAATGTAATTTTATACTTAAGATTTTGGTCATATTTGTGTAAATATTTCTCGGTTAAAAAGCGAATTTAAGAAAAGAAAATGAACAGAACAAATGATTAGTCATTTACAGCTGTAAACTTCATTCATCAAATGGTTATTAGAAACAGTACCTCACTAAAGTAAATTTCATTTGGGAAATAAACTGTTGTGCAGAGAACGTCCTCCTCATAATGAGCATACACATGCATAGATTCATTGTCTGAAGAAAAAAAAGGAAAAATAAATCATTGTTCATTTGTTAAAAAATTTCATGCGACCTGTTTCTTTTTTTTTTTTTTTTTTTTTTTTTTTTAAACATTTATTTTACATTAACACATTACATTTACATGACAAAATCATCAAAATCATATTCCTTGAATTATAACGAGCATACATAACAATATCACAAGCATTATATAGTGCCAGGCATTTTTGTCCCCAACATTTTGTGCAGAACTCTGATTTAAAGTAATTTCAATATACTATCTAGTATCTAACAACTAGCCATTCGCTCCATTGCACTATACCATATATAACAATATAAAAGACATATAAGGTAGTGTATGTCAACATGTATGAAAGTCTAGTCACTGCTTAAGTTTTGGTCAACAAGTTTCATATAAGGTAGCCAAAGTTGTACAACTTTTTCTTCTTTCATTTCCAGGCGAGCATTAAAAATTTCAATTTTATATCTATATTGCAGTATCTGAATGAATGGTTCCAACTGAGGTGTGGTTTTTTTGAATCTGCAAGAGTATATGTATAATTTAGCAAGTAGTAAGATTAAATCCAGTACATCGTCTGTCTTAAAGTTATTACTGCATCCAAATAAAACCAGGTGTTCACATAATATCATCCTTGTCATAATCCCACATTTATTTGACACATAATTTTGAAAGTTTTGCCAGAAATCTTGAACACATTTACATTTCCAAAAAATATGTTGAATGTTTTCTTTTTCACTTCTACAGTGGTTACAAAGATCATCAATTTCTAGACCCATATTAAATAAAGCTATTTTTGTCCCCAGTATTCTATGCAAGACTCTGATTTGGAGCCATTTTAATTTAATATCTTTAATCTTGGCTACTTTCCTGAAGATAATGTGCCAATCTACATTTCTATTTAGTCTTGTATCCCATTTTGAGCAACAGTTAGGCACATGTGTATTAGTTACCATGTTATCATAATACAGTCTTGCACCTTTCTGTACAGATTGAATTACACTAAGAGTTTTATTTGTATCATAGTCAAGCGGTGATGGATCAGTTGCATTCTCTCTGTCTTGATGCATATATTCCTTTATGGCTTCTATGCAACCATTTAGAGAGACAAAATTAATGTTTACATCATATATCCTTTTAACATCTTGACATGATAAAAAATTACCTCTTTCATCCAGCAAGTGTTTAATTAAATATATCCCTTTATCTACCCAACTTCTATACAGAAATGGCTTATTCCCAATCTTAATTTTATTGTTACAAAAAAATAGGCTCTGATATAATCTCTTCAATATGTTTACACACAACACTTTCTCCAAATATCTCGTACGCATTTAAAACATCCTTCCAGAAACTATTTACAGTTACAAAAGAGCCAACTACTGGGCCAAGTTTGTCTAGGTAATTTAACATTTTATGTGAGGACATAATAATCATTTTCCACCTATGACTGGTTTTCTTTATGTTCCGCAACCATGTTAGTTTTAAGGCATTCATATGAGTTCTAACATCCGGTATGTCAATCCCCCCATTATATACTTTTTTAGTAGACACTTTTCTGCTAATTTTATCCTTTTTTCCACCCCACACAAACTGAAATATAGATTTTTGAATGTTGTTAACAATATGATCTGGGGGATTTGGCAGCAATAACCATAAGTGTGTTAATTTTGACAAGATTAAGGACTTGAGTATTGCTATTCTTCCTAATGGAGTTAACTGTCTTTTCAGCCAAATCTTGTACAATGTTCTAATTTCGGCTAGCTTACTATCATAATTTAACTTTATACATGCTTTTAGATTATTAGTAAACCAAATACCAAGAATTTTGAACTCTCCTGGGTTCCACTGCATCTGTAAATGGGGTAAATACTTAGCTGTTGAATTTGCTTTGCTTCCCAGCCATATTGCACTTGATTTTTCAGTGTTCAGAACTAAACCAGATATTTTTTCGAACAATTTTAATGTATCCATTGATTCTTCAAAAGACTGTCTATCACCCTCTAAAGTCAATTCTGTGTCATCTGCATATTGTACAATTTTTGTTTCGCTGTTTTGTATTTTTATACCTTTTATGCATTTATTTTTTCTAATCATAATAGCTAGAATTTCTACACATAAGATGAATATATAAGGCGAAATTGGGTCCCCCTGACGGCATCCTCTTCTAACATAGAACCATTCAGACAATGTGCCATTAACTGACACACTAGACTTGATATTTGTGTAGAAAGTGCTTATCCACTTACAAAACTGTGAACTAAAACCAAAAAAATTCAAAACTTTCAGCATGAAGCTCCAGCTGATACTATCGAACGCTTTTTCAAAATCAAGACACACCAACAAACCAGGTTCTTTATTTTTATCCAAATGTTCAATCAAATCGTATATCAGCCTAACATTATCTCCTAAGTATCTCCCGCGGACAAAACCAGATTGGTCTTCATGAATTAGGGATGATAAAACTTTTTTCATTCTGTTTGCAATGCATGTTGAGCCAATCTTATATACCACATTTAGTAATGTAATTGGTCTCCAGTTTTTAATTTGGTCTCTAGGTTTATCTACTTTGGGAATGCATATGATTACACCTTCTTTTTGTGTAGAGGATAATTCACCCTTACTAAAACCTTCATTCAGAGATCTAACAATGAAAGGTCCAAGTTGTTTCCAAAAGACCTTAAAAAATTCCACAGTGAATCCATCACTCCCTGGGCTTTTCCCATTACCCATATTTTTAACTGCCTGGCTCGCTTCTTCTAAAGTGATATTTCCATCCAACAGATTGAGTTCAAGTTGTGTAAGTTTTGGTATATCCTCTTGGATATTAGTAAAGCTAAAGTCCTGAACAGCTCTCTCTGAGTACAGGTTGGAAAAGAAATCTCGCACTTCTGCTCTTATTTCTTCAGTTTTTCTAATACTTTCCCCATTTTGCTTCTGTAATTTCCGAATTTGCTTGCTTACATAATTACGTTTTTCCAGTGAACAGAAATAATTACTTACTTTCTCTCCTTCTGCTATCCACTTAGCCCTGGAGCGAATCAGTACACCCTCCATTCTTTTTTCTCTTAAACTAATGAGTTCACTTTTATTCTTTTCAAGTTCAAGGACTTCTTCTTCTTTTAACTTATCTTTAATTTCTAACCGTGTAATTTCTTTTTCTAATATTTTTTCTTTATCATTATTTCTTTTCTTTTTCTTGCTAGAGTAGGTTATTGTTTTCATTCTAATTTTCATTAGCATAGTATCTAGGAATGTTTGATCAGACACTACAAACTGTATTTCCATAGGGTGAATATTTGCTAAATTCTCCCTGTCATATGGGAACACTGAGTACTCTTCTGTCACTTCTTTAATGGCAGTATTTATTTGGGTTATATAGTCTTTGTCCTTCAGATGTGAAGAGTTTAGCTTCCATAGATTAAATCTCCTTTCCTCTTGTTCTGTAGTTAATGACAAAGTAATCAGTGAATGGTCCGTACGGTAGCCCGGAGTAATATTTGCATCCATAACCAAATTTGAGAGCGAATCTGACATAAGGAAAAAATCTAATCTACTCTGTTGGAATGGTCTTTTCCTACGCCAAGTATATCTTAGTGCTTCTGGGTTTAGTTCACGCCATATGTCTACTAGATCCATATTTGTCATCATCTTATCAACTTGTTCTTGCCCTTTAATATTATTGTTATGTTTGTAATTATGACAGTCAAGTTGAAAGTTCAAAACAATGTTCCAATCTCCTCCAATAACAATATTTTCTACTCCTATCTGTTTAACATATTCTTCTAACTGAGAGTAGAATTTTGGGTCGTCTTTATTTGGCCCATAAACACTACCAATTAAAAACTCTTTCTCTAATGTTTTTATCACTGCCATCACATAATTTCCTCCATTATCTTTATAAACTTTTTTAATTGAAAATTCAAAGTTATTATTAAATAGAATTGCTACTCCCCTAGAGGAAGAAGTATATGATGCGAATATGCAGGAGTGACCCCATTCTGCGGCAATCATTTTTTCCTGTTTATGTTCGAAATGTGTGTCCTGTAACAGGTAGATTGAATAAGACTTATTCCGTAAGTAACGAAACACATCTCTCCTTTTTCGCATATCCCCTAGTCCCTGACAATTCATTGATGCAAAAGTAAGTTGTAAGTCTGTACTCATATTGGAGTGAATAGAAAGGTACAATTAGCAGCAGCTAAAACCAATAGGTACTTAAACCAATATAAGCTCCCTTTTTGTACTTTTTGTTCTGCCTCTACTAACTGTTTCTGAAAACCTGCTCTAAAATTCATATTATAATTAGAAGGTATGAAATAATACAGTGTACAGCAGTGGCTAAATATATTTACCAAAAGTGACAGCATATAGTGCAGCAAGAATGAAATATGAATATTAGTGAGTAAACTTATATTAAAAAAGCATATCCATAAATGTGGGGCAAGCCCAAGCACGACAAAAAACCAGCTTGACAAGAACTCAGACAAAAAGCACAAAAAACATAGCAAAAAATATGAACAAAAAATAAACAAACAAGCACGAAGGAAAAGTAAGGGAAGGTGACATAAAATAGTCACCATATTTTGCCCTGGGTGATGATCTTATGTTTTTATGTTTTTGGACCCTTATTCAGACCCCACACCCCTATAAAAAAAAAAAAAAAAAAAAAAAAAAAAAAAAAACTCACCCGCTAGTATTAGCAGTTTAAACAATATTACATCAGAAAAAAAAACAAAACAAATACCGCATACATCAATATACATATCCCAACAAACATATTCCTGACCATTTACACAAATTTTCCTCCACCTTAACCTACCCTATGACCATCTTCACGGATCTAAATTTCAAATAGGGGAAGGAAAAACCTGTCTACTTTCAAACACTTTCAAGTAGGTGCAGCTATAACTCACCCACATATATTATCTTCCGGGATATAAATTTCAAACAGGGGGAGGAGAAACATGTCCACTCACAAACACTTTCAGGTAGGTAGATTATCCAGATTACGAGAAGACATAAGGGAGGTCACTGATAAGATATTTCTTGTGTAATGTTCATCCCTGTTGTGTTCGGCTGCTCGGTGACCTGCCCCTGTGCTGGGCTAAACACACTCGCCCCCGGATCTAGAGATGGCGTCTTAGTTACTGAAGGCGTGGAATGAGTAGTGGGGTCAAAAGTGGAAAAAGCAGTCCCAAGATGCCCCTCTCTTCCGTGTGCAGGTTGCTGCTGGTGAGGTTTTTTCTCACTCTGTTGTTGTTGCTGTCTTGTCGTCCGTTCCCGATTCTGTTGGAATTTCCTTTCGCTCCCTTCCCGTTGTTGTCGAACTATGTCCTCGTGGCTCATTCCTATCAGCATTTTGTCGATATAACTGACATCACCACCTTTTACCTCCCGCACAGACAGATCTAATAGTTTCACAAACAGTTTGCCGCCAGCCGCCGACCATGCGTCTAGGACACCTTCATGCTGCTTTAGGCGATTTAGTCTTTGGACATTTAGATGTGTTAGGTCTTCTGTTACAGACATACCTGACCCCTTGAGTCGACTTCTTGCTTTCAGCACTCGGTCTCTGTCTTTACGGGAAATGAACTTTACAATCACTGGTCTTGGTCTCGGTCTGTCTCTGTTTATTTTCCCTACTCTGTGTAACACTGAGATTTTGTGAGTGTCGATGTCCGACAGACCAAGTCCTGACTGAACAACACGAAGCACTTTCTTTTCGCACTCCTCCGCCGTTTCATTTCTATTGTCGTCCTGAATTCCATGAATTCTTACTGACTCTCTGCGAGAGTATTGTTCTAGGAGATTTAACTCTTCTTTGCGCTGATCCGAGTGAACTGTTAGTTTGCAAATTTCTTCTTTTAATACCTCTGTTTGTTTTTGCAGAGCTGCGACTGTAGCTTTTAACACTTCATTTTCCTTTTTAACATCAAAAACTGCGCTTGTTAGCAGCTCTACTTTGTCGTCGATCTGTTTAGCCAGTGACCGATGGCACTCCTCTAACTGTTGTTTCATCGTTTCCGTTGTTTGTTGTAGATTTTCCAGTTTTTGGAAAATTTGGTTGTTGGTTGTTTCCGAGACTGTAGAGGAGAAGGTTTGAGTTAGGAGAGTCTGTCTCTCGCGTGATTGGGATGGTCTACTCTTTTTTTTCACGCTTCCCACTCTCTCCTTCTGACGACTGTCCCTTGATTTTCCTATCTCTTCCATCTTCTGAGGCGTGCTGAAAGAACTTTCTTCGGCACTTGATTCTTGTTTCCTTTTCGTGTCCTTTTTCGAAGCCATTGTTTAACGTTCTTAGGAGACAGAAAGGAGGAACAACACAGCACCGAGAATCACTTCTGCAAACACAGGCCACACTATCGTCCAACACAAACTTCTTCGTTGATCACAGGTCAGCACAGTTGTATCCTCGCATGTTGCACGGCTCTCGCACCTTCACACCGCAAATATCTCTCGAGTCACATATTTTTTTATAAAAAAAACAAGTCTGAAGCGAGGTTATAACACATATATATCCATCAGTGCACTATCCTTTGTCATTTATAGGTTGCACAATCATTTAGGGTCCAAAAAAACACATTTTTATCGGACGAAGTCACGCACACGTCCTTCCTCCGATATGACCATCGCTCACCCCCCAATGCGACCTGTTTCTGTTTGTAAGATAATTTCCTATATCCTACAAATCATGAATCTCTTACGTATTGTAACAATGAGCAACTTTTTTATCTGTTATGTTAATGCTCCACTCATACATAATCCAGACGGTTTTTCAAAACTCACTATGCAATATTGTAGTGACACAATATCTGTTATAAATCAAATCTCTGACAAAGTGTTTATATCCATCTCTCCTCTAAAGAGGGATAGCCATATGGTTCTAAGCCAGTGGTTCTTAACCTGGGTTTGATCGAACAATAGGGTTTCGGTGAGTTGGTCTCAAGGGTTTGGCGGAGCCTCCGCAACGGAGGTCAAGACACACGCGCAATTCGCGATGACACTAAAGAAGGGTTCGGTGAATGTGCATATGAAACTTGTGGGTTCGGTACCTCAAACAAGGTCAAGAACAACTGTTCTAAGCATACATTACAAACAAAGAAACTAAGCTGTCGCAAGAAATGACAAGAGGGCAAAAATAATGCAGTTAACATTTTGTAAAAGGAAACTGGCTGGAAAAAATATCACAAGGAACAAACAGACCAAAGATATATAGATATTTTACACACTTGCTGTTTGGGTTTTGTAATGAAGTAGTATACTGTTAACAAACAATGCTTACTCTACTAGTTTCCGAGACAATTCAATGCAGTTTTACAAATACAACGAAAATAGCAAACCTTGTAAATGTCCTGTGAGGAAATCGTTGGAGTCTACATGAAGGGGCTCATACTTGCCGTTCCTGTCTACAGTATAGGCTCTAAGTCCAGGTGCCACTACAGGAGAGCCTGCCTTTAAAACCATACTGAAGTTCCTGAGAAAAAAAGAATTGCCTTCATCTCTAAGCTTAAAAGATTTTCTTAATTGTTTTCTTATTTAGCCAATAATTATAGATAAACTTCATTTGTTCGTGCACACATAGAGAGGTCGCTAATAACTCACAGACACGCTAATATACATCATCAAAATAGAGCTTTGTAACTATTAAAAACTACTTCACACATTTTCTCCGTTGATCATAATGTTTCTCAACTTGACAATTTCCTGGCTTGTGTTACATATTTTCCAAATACAAATATATGTTTGTAACTTGTCTCTCACATTCCTAGTGTGAAGAACGTGACGTAAGTTCTGGCCGTTACGTGTCCAGTGTCAACATCCCGATGGTGGCGGACGTGCAGAGAAATATCCGACTTCTTCAAGGTCTCGTAGTGAAACAGCTGTTTGTGTAGATTATCTGTTTTACAAATCAATTTCATCAAAGTAGAAGTTTACTCATATTCCCTCCTCTGTGTGTGCGAGTAGTAACAGAAGCAGGCATAGAATCAAACAACAATTGTCTGCTCCTATCCTACCCCTTATAACACTTAACATCACTTCATTATTTACAGATTTTTATTCTTCTTGTGAACGTTTTATGGCAACTCGAGTAACAAGTCAACATATTATTTTTGGTTTTTTAAACATGGGAAAACAAATGATATCCAAACAATAGCGATAAGATGTAAAACTTAGATCTGTTTCAACTGAACCGTGTATTTATTCGAAATAGTGAGGTCAGCGACATGAACCCTAGGCCAGAGATTTTAAATCAAAGCATTAATTAAAATGACTTAGATTGTAATAATAACTGTGTTTGTGTCAGTGAAGTTATAACTTGACAACTAGTGTGTATTTCAAATCACACAACTTACTTTCTTCTATTTGTAATTTTCTATTTTCCATCGCAATCACTTTGTGTAGAACGACGGACTGAAGTAAAATCAAAAGTTTCAAAGAACAAACCATCTTTGACCGGCAATCGTGTCGTTGAGTCGTTCACATTAATTTTAGTATCCGTATTCACTGTAAGAGAGAAAAAGAAAACTTGTATTTACAGGCAACTAATTAAATGAGGATACTTCCACACACAGTTTAAATTTCATGATCTCCGGGGTTTGGGAAATATACATACACCATCGTCTGCTCGATAGAAACGTCCCAAAGATGACGTCATCTGGTGAAGGAACATCAGAGCTGTGAGTTTTAGTTTCGTACGAATACTAAATGTATACTTTGGGGAAACAAACTCGTTTCTTCTTATCGTGGACGGTTGATGACTGCAAATGTCGGTCCTTATGCATGACTATACATGCAAGGTGGTTTGGACATGTTACTGAGGCACCTATCTCTGTCTGCTCAGACATAAAACCAACAGGAAGCTACTGAATTCTTTTGCAAGCTTTATTTTATTTTAACGTCAGTGTTTCGTTAACTGCTCATTTCAGTAATGAGTGTCGTCAGCTCATGTCTCAGTTTGAGTTTACTTACTTTACAAGATGTCAACGTCAGAAAATGTCAAAAAATCTTCCATTGTCCATTATTGCGCTTAACTATTAGCAGGATGATCATTTTTCCACACACAAAAATCTCAATATTTGCGTTTCCTTTAAAATATGTTTTATTTCCTTTCCTGAGTAAAGAATGTTTTCAAATTCGTCTTAACTACTAAATAACAAATTTAAAATATATTAAGAATAAACTAATTTGTATTGAAAAATGTAGTTTTTTTCGTGTGCGGACGTTTTGCCGACGGACGTTTCTCCGCCGGACGTTTCGGAGCCGGACGTTTTGTCGACTGGACGTTTCGTCGCTGGACGTTTTGGAGTCGGACGTTTTGCCGACTGGCTTTTCGCCGCCGGACGTTTCGCCGCATTATGCCAGAGAGAGAGAGAGAGAGAGCTTACTTACTTCTCAAAGAATGAAAGTAACTACTAGATTACACAATAATTCTTTATTTCAAACAAATTTTACACACAGACTTCACAGACAGTTCACTTTGATTGTCACAGATTATGCGCAACAGCTTTGAGAAAAAACATTGATACAATGGCGAGAGAAATGTGTGAGCTAACGGTTCACATGAGGAGGGATAGTGAGAGAGAGTTCACTGAAACATTGATACAATGGCGAGAGAAATGTGTGAGCTAAGGGGCGTCACACACTTGACTTCGGCTAAAGGTCCCGCGTGAAATGCCGAAATGAAGTGCCCCGCGCCGAAACGTCCGGCGGCGAAAAGCCAGTCGGCAAAACGTCCGACTCCGAAACGTCCAGCGGCGAAACGTCCAGTCGACAAAACGTCCGGCTCCGAAACGTCCGGCGGCGAAACGTCCGTCGGCGAAAAGTCCGTGTACCGTTTTTTTATCTGTTATTTTGTTTTATATATATATACTTCATCAAGATCCACATCTATAACACAAATGTAAAGTCATTCCTTCTGTATGGATCTGAGACAGGGCGGGTGACAAATGGCATCACCAACAAGATACAGGCATTCATCAACAAATGTCTGCGCCGCATACTTAACATCCGATGGCCTGAGAAGATCTCCAATACAGACCTGTGGGAGAGAGCCAGCCAAGACATCAAGAAGCTGAAGTGGGGCTGGATTGGCCACACTCTACGAAAGCCAGCCGACAATTTAACAAGACAAGCTCTGGGCTGGAACCCACAGGGGAGGCGCAAGGTTGGGAGACCCAGACAGACGTGGAGGAGATCAGTCCACAAAGAGGCAGAGACTGCTGGCATGACATGGTCCCAACAGGAAAGGGATGCCCAGGACCGGGTGCGATGGCGGGGTGTGGTTGCGGCCCTATGCTCCACTGAGGGCGTATAGGAAAGAAGAAGAAGAAGATACAGTGATACCTCGGTTCTCGAACATAATTCGTTCCGGGAGGACGGTCGAGAACCAAATTGTTCGAGAACCGAAGCAATGAAACCCATAGGAAATAATGGAAACTGAATTAATTCGTTCCCAGCCCCAGAAAATGCCTATTTACTGGCCTAATTTGTATATAATATGTAGACAAACATGAGTCTCAACAAGAAATAAGAAATAAAAGTGTATTTATTAAAAAAAAAAAAAAAAAAAAAAAAAAAATGTACAGTACAGTACAGTACAGTAAATTGTGATTCATTTACTGTACCTGTACCAAACTTTATGGCAGGAGGGAATGAATGTGGAGGGAGGAGGGAAGGGGGATGGTTATTGTCACTGATGACGCAAGCAAGGCGCGCTGGGCAGAATGAACGCCATTCGGCTCAACTCGGCTCATCTCGGACGTTCGGATGTTCGAGTTCCAAATATTTGTTCGAATTCCAAGACAAAATTTTCTCGAATTTCCTGGTCGAATACCGATTTGGTCGAAAGTCAAGGCGTTCGAGAACCGAGGTATCACTGTATATGCTTCATACTTTGAAATAGTTCAGTGTCTAGCGTCATGTACGAACACTAACCATAATTGTTTTTAAATACATTTCAGCGAAACAAGTAAAACAGAAACGAGCTAATACTTAAAGAAAGGCCTTAAACCTATTTAGATTATCCTTTTCCTAGAAACACTGTGCACAAAACAATTTTATAACTTTTTAACGAAAGTTTTTGCTAAAACTTAAGCTAAACTTTCAGTCTCGTCAGGACACTTTTCCTATGCGATTGTTAAAAGCATGGTTTCTAGTTTGCTTTTTTAAAATCGTATTAGCAAGCTCAAACAAGCGACAGAAGACGAATACGTTTTAAAAAAAGCATGTAATAATCATTAAAAGCTGGAGGATAAAATGGTCTTGCTCTAATTTTATGTTTAATTTAGTGTTGTATTTTACATTTAATATACACTAATATACAGAGTAAGATACAAAGATAAAGTCGCAAAGTTCCTGATTATTGTCGTCAGAGAAGAAGGATTGGTGTTTTATGGAGAGCCAGCAACTAAGGGTATATCACGGCAAGGCAGTCAGCTCTGTAAATACATGTACATGCCACTTGCAGAGAAAGAACAAAGTAGACAAAATGAGAGCCGAACCTAGGCCGGCCAACATCAACTGTGTTGGTGACAAGGCGTTAACCGTCAGGGCTTCTGCTTACGCAAAAAATTACAGTACGCATTAAAAGTTCGGAGGACCCCTTCAAGTTTCGTCAATGGGGTCCCATGGGACCCCTTCAAGTTTAGGCGAAGAACAGATATAAAATTGGACAAGTGTAGTGTCTGACATCGTATCCCAACCTATTGTTGTCGTCTGCTACAAGGTGAGAGTTACTTCCCTTGCACTGAGTTTTTTTTTTTCCCTTACCGGGAAGAGTTCCATGAACCTATTTCCAAGATGTTGACAGCGTAGTTAAAATCATCGTCTCAGAAACGTAAAGAAAGTGAGCACCCCAAGTACAAATTTCAAAATTCTCTGGCGCCTTGAAGATTGTAATACTTTTTTGTTTTTCTAACTATTCGATACACAAATTCAGCCAGTTCTTAAGAACAAGAACGAAACATGGCCAGCACACAAATGACAGAAAAACAAATATCATACGAGCTCTTAAAAGAATAAACAAAAGTATTAATAGAAGAATAAAATCAAATACAAATTAACTAAATAACAAGAAGAAAAGCTGAGAAAAACATGATATTGCAAAAGGAGGGGAGTGAAAAGGACTAGAATTACAGAAAAGTTTAAAAGACGAAGAAAGAAGAAAGAAGAAGGAAGAAGAAAGAAGAGGAAGTGGGAATTTATAAAGTGCAATGTCTGAGGCAAAGGCGACCTTTTTGCGCTGAACAAGATCACAAAATAGCAACAAAGATGTAAAGGAAGAAGAATGTGAGGATTCGCTGGTTCCGACAGTAAAGGGCGATTACTGGAACGGTAAGGACTCCAGAAAATTAGGTTAGTGACATCAGGAGAATACTGGGATGATATTGAGTAATTTTGAGAATATGAGGAAATGTTATCACATGAAAATGTAAAAGAATGATGATCACTTTAATTTACTCAATGTAGCTCAAGGTCGTTGCCGAAGCGAGTGAAGCGGGCGGAATGGAATCCAGCCAACAGATCCAAACAGTTCGCACTTCAAAATATCATTATATACAGTCCCGTTGCAAACCAGAAGAGGAAGAAAACGCAGCAGAAGCACACGTAAACATGAAGGTCCAACACTTTTATCCAAATCGAAGAACGACAACAAAACATAAACAGTATCAAGGAGAGCCGGTCAACTCAGACTGTTAGATGAAGGGACAGAACTCTCAATGCTGGAATGGGATTTGGCATCTGGCAATGACTACAGGTGTAAAACTGGTACATTAAATAAATATTTCTGACATGATCACATCTCATGAATATCAGGACTGGACTGGCAAAGTGCAAAAGTCAATTCCTGATGGAACAGTACAAATAGATGAATTATGCAGACAGAGAAACAAAATGGTCAAATAACATTAAATAGTTAACTGACCTGCATCCACAAGACAGAAAACACTGGAAGGGAAGCCCGAGGACAGGTGAGAATTACAATAGAGTACAATCCAATTTATTAATGCTCAAGGTCAATTACAGGCAAGATTTGAAGATGCTCATGTATTACATTATACAGCTGAGTTTACACTCTGACGAAGGTGTATAAAGTTCTTCATATTGTAACAGGTTGACCTACCATTATCTACTGAGCTCGCAGTGAAATGTGCTTTCACACACCGATCAGTCCCAGACAACACTGCCCGGCCGCTCACTTCGCTCTCTTCCCGCTTTCTTTTCCGTCTGGGGGATGTCACACGGCCAGCACCACCCCCATCCCAGCCTCCACCCTTCTTGTGTGCGTGTATGTGCGTACTGTCTTCCATCCTACTAGATAATAGATATAGATATATGCACAAAAAACAAGGTCTACAAAAGAAGTGACATTTGGTACACTGCATTATTTTTTTTCAAGTTTTTATTTTCGCCACCAATAATGTATCTTATAATATGAAACACAAAACATTACAAAAAAGTTGCTTTGTAGCAGAAAATCACAAGCAAAAATTTACCTATAAATGTTGTAATTAAAAAAAAAAAAAGCGTACTGCAAAAATTTGTTTAGGATTGAACAATGTGCATCTATACAGCATTCAAAAAGAAAGGTGTGCAGGCACACACAAAAGTTTTTGTTGCTCGGCATGCAGTTGTTTTTGCCTTTTCCACTGAATAGCACCCTTTACAAAATTTCAACATCAAAATATGTCAAAACAATCTTTTCCTTCATTCTTTACTCAGCGTAACAACTGGAAGGCACACAATCTTTCCACAAAAAGTTTCTGAATAATTACGTTTCTTTTAAAATGTTTTATTTCCTTGTCTGAGTTAAAAACTTTTTAAATCCGTCTAAACTGCGAAATAACGAATTTAAAATACATTGTCAATGTGCTAATTGTTCATATTGAAAATGTAGTTTTGTTATCTGTCTGTGGTAATATATATATACTTCTTACTTTGAAACAGTTCAGTGTCCAGCGCCATGTGTACGAACACTAGCTAGAATTGTTTTTAAATACAGTCCAACGAAACAAGTCAAATTGAAACGAACTAATACTTAAAGGCATTAAACCTATTTAGATAATCCATTTCGTAGAAACGCTGTGCACAAAAACAGCCTTGTCAGTACATGTTTCCTAGCTGCTTGTTTAAAAGCATTGGATTTAATTTGATTCTTTAAGACAGTGTTAAGTTATAGAAACAATCGTAAATATGTAATTTAAGAAATGTTATATTCTTCGGTGTGTGCTTGTGATATTTTATAAAGTAATAGTCTTTGATCAGATAAGACAAAATATATTTTAGGTCTTATTTAGTCTGTCGGTGTTAGGCCAGACTTTGAAATATTTCGTGTTAATACTGTTTCTTACAGTACTGATGGACTTATTTTATTCTTGTCCACATCCCGTCATTGGCGTTTGGAAGGCGTTGGACTTTACGGTAGTGCGAACGGATCGACTGAAGATCCTTCCCGATCCATATTCCTCATTTCATAAAGCATGGAATCATCGAACGAAGAAGTTATTACAGTGGTTCGTTCTTCACGTGCCTTAAAAGAACAAAATATTACCTGCCTCATACATTCTACAGAAGACGAAGACGTTTAAAGAAAAGATTGAAATAATCATTAAAAGAGGGAAGAGAAATGGTCTTGCTCTAATTGTATGTTCGATTTACTGTTGTATTATACAGTCTAACATTCAAAGAAAGAATAAAAGTTCCTGACTATTGACGTTATAGAGCCGTTAGCAATACTTTTATTCATGGCAAAGACCAGCAAAAAGGTAATAGGAAACTGAGATCTTCGCAATTACCATCGCTTTCTTAGGTGCGGGTTTTTTGTTTTTCCTGTCCTGTGCAAAAGATCATACAAAACAATGAGTCCAAATTGATAATATAAAGATTATTATGAGCGTATTAAAATACACACCTTAATATATATATAAGTCGAGAAAATTAGAATAAGGTTGATGATTTCTGTATAAAAAAGCGAGTGAAAGGGAAAACTAAGCCTAAGAAACTCAAATACGAGTATGTTGTTATATTTGTTGGATGTGAGACAAGCTGGAATGTTTATAGGATCAGAACTTACCATGCAGGAAATGCAGCAGCTGATTGGGATCCAGAACAGTGCTGTCAGAAAGACGACAGTCATGACGAGGTTAGTCTTCATGGTCTCCGCTTTGAAAAGATACACAAATATTTGCTTCTTAAAGTTCTGCTATGTAAACTATCATTTAAAAATATACAGTCTACGTCTTCAGAAATAAAACTGATTTTAATTAGTCCCAAGGTAACAGTATGACGATAATAGTGAGGAAAGTTTTTTTTCGTTAAAGAAAAAGCAACAAAAAGATATACGTGTACAATGTCTGACACGTTCATAGCAACTGGTGGCCAGCGACAGGAGAGGCTTTTTCTTCCTGTTTTGACTCTTCATTTTCTTCTTTCCTACTGCTCAATCGACAATGGCGGGTATTTTCACTTCGTCGCATAATTTAGATGTTTTGTGGTCTCAAGGTATATTTAAAAAATATTTTATACTTTTATAATTATAATTTAATGCATTAAAGGCTATACAAAAACTTCCGTGTCCCTAAAACTTTTGCTTTATTGTGGAGAATGAAAATAAAATTTGTCTTATTGAATCTTACTGGAGTGTATCACAAACAAAAACCACATCGAGTGGCTTAACTAAAAACTAAGGTGACACCGCTGTCCAGCGCAGGAGTGAGATTTCCAGGTGTAAAACGAGCACTCTTCAGATAAATATCTCATCAACGGCTGTGTGTAACGAGCTCCAGATTACAGAGTTAGTATGTTATTTAGGTACCTATTCATATCTGCTTTAAAAAAAACAAGAACACTTCAGTATGGTGTTTAAGACACACCTGTCTGCGAACTTGCAGAAAAGAATACAGGTCCCTGTCAGTTATCATATTTTAACAGCAAAAGTTTGTAACAGGACACCCACGTTACTGAGCCGTTCTAAGACTTCCGGGCTTAAGAGAAAATATGAAGATTGAGGCGATGTTATCAGATCGAATAAATATCAGGACTGGACCGGCAAAGTGTAACAATCAGTCCCCGATAGAAAGTAGAAATAGATACACTAAACAGACCAAGGAACAAAATGTTCAGACAACATTAAGTAGTTCACTGGCCTGCATCCAGAATACAGCAAACACTTGAAGGGAACCATAAGCACAGGTGAGAATTACAATAGAGTACAGCACAATTTAGTAAATCTCAAGGGCAATTCACACACACAAAAGAACTACAAAATAAGTGGCATTTGGTACATTGCAATAGGTCAGCAACATCAGTGGAATCAATCACGTGTCTGGCACGTAGAAATGGCGATAAGATCGATCACTGCCCAGTTACACCCTCCACATACAAACAAGGAAGAAACTGAAGCCACGAAGGACAGATGATTGTGCAGAAAAATAAATGTGACATTAAATGGATCATCCATGTGCTAAGCCTTTATAGACACCACGAAAAAACATTAATATTGCTCACAATACAATACAGAATTATAGAAAAAGAAAACATACAAGCGTACGTAACCTGGATAAGTATTTGAGTGTCTAATGACTCCATTTTCATAAGTCTTACAGTAAACTTAGAATTAAACATCTGAACAGAAAATGTTTGTTATTTGAGAGAAATATTAATAGAAGGTTTTTCACATTTTCGAAGAAAATCTGGCCTGTACCAAGAGTGTCAAAATCCAAATTGTTGAAGAACTTGAATAGCCGGACAGTAAAAAATCCTTCCGATGGAATACACACTCCTTTCTGAAAGCAAACAAAAAAAAAATCATAATAATGATTCCGATCTCACGCTCTTTGAAGGCAATCTTCGTATATTGAAATCATTAATCAACACAAAATCACTTGACACTTTAACATATAGTCTTTCCCACGACTCACTTCGTTGCATTCACCGTTGTAACAGAGTTGTCCAGGTCTAATTGATTCGTTTGTAGGGAAACACGGACCATTTGTATTGTTGTCAAAGACCTCCAGACAGCAGCGCTTGCAGGCTGCAGAAGCTGGTAACAGACAGAATGAGTGCTGCATGAGCTGGCCGAGAAACACGATACGCGAGACTAACCTTAACTAACTAATGTAGGTAACATGGGGGAATGCCATCTGAGCTTTGTATTGTTTCCAAACATTTTCCCTACAGTCCTCAGTCTTTCATCCCTTGACTCGTACCAGTCCCCTCGTTCACGTTCTTGCCCTGTCCACCGCACGCTGAACACCCTCCATTGTACATTAAAGGACAGACTCTGACAAGGTATCGTTGCGAGCTACATGGACAAACCCACTGAGGTTTATAATGTAGCTCCGTGAATAAACCAGGCCAGCGTACCTCGCTTCACTGTTGCAAGGAGGGATTTCTGAAGTCCTACGCATGTTGTACACGGGTTTCGTACAAAGTCATCGGTTTTATCAGAGACGTTGTACCCTATGGACAGTCAACTCAGGCGCAGGAACGGATCTCTTGAGTCGCGCATGCGCTGGACCAAGGGGGGTATTCGCCTTTTCGGGCTTCGTTTTTCACCGTGTTTCGCAGAGCTACTGTCGTTATTATTTTAAGATGGCAGGCAGTAACTGTGCGATTCCAGGATGCCCTGCTTGCAAAGGTCGAATCAAAGGTTTATGATCATTTTCCGCATAAAGACTAGATAATAAAGACTTTTGAGAGCTGTGAATCGTTGTGATTCTAGCTTCAGCACCGAAAGAGGGACCACTCTGTCCAGACATTACATTGTCATATTGAAAGTAAGTCACCTTGTGCGATAAATATAACCTTTGATATTTATAATAATTCGACTTTCCAGTGGTTTTATGAATAGGTGTGCCAGATGAAAAGATTTAAAGTTGCAAAAATAATTGAACTATTAATAACCCAGTATAATTAATGTTCAACACTGCTGTTTTGAAACTGCAGAGGGCTGGATACGGTTCGCAATAGAGAGAGAGAGTTGAGTGTGGGGTTGTTGGTGTCTTACACTAAGGCTATATCATGGCAAGGCAGCCAGCCCTGTAAACAGATGCTACATGCAGAGAAAGAACACAGTGCCCGAGACGAGAGGTGAACCCAGGACAGCCAGTCCTCATTGTATTGGTGACAGGCACTAACCATTGCGCCACCGAACTGCCTTGCAATAGAGAGAGAGAGAGAGAGAGAGTGTGAAGAGAATAAATAACCTATTATAATATTTAATTTAATTTGTTATAAACTCACTACAAACTATACCCTCTGTAACTACTCAGAAAAACAATGAGCTAGAGAGCGAGAACTTGGTGACAAAAACATTTTGACTCTTAACATAATTACAAATACGATACAACGCTGTGTGTGAGTGAAGATTTTTTACATTATCATTCACATAGTCATTAATATATATCAAAACATACTTACTAAGAGGATTTCTTCAATAGCAAAGGATTGGAAGATACTCGCAAATACAAAACAAAGCGACCGGATATTGCCTGTACCCCACCTACTCTTCCAGTCAACGCTTTCCCACTGCAGCGCTTCGAGTTTGCTGTCCATAGAGTATAATGTCTCTGTTTTATGTTCTCTGTACGAGGTCAGGATGTCGACTTCTCCGTTTCATGTCCGTAAAGTAGTATCAGTAACAAGAGGCATTTGTACAGATTTTAACTCGTATCACTGAATGTTATGGCTGCTCCAGATCCTGATATAAAACACATGTATTTGTTAATTTATGTTAAATATGTTTACTTCTTTATGACGTGTGCTTTTAAACTAGCTTCAGCCCTAAAAGCAATATCCTGTGTTTTTTTTGTCAGACAAAATCCAGTCTTTGAAATCTGTGGAAACTGCATAATTTTAGCTTTCCATCCATGATTACCTCGTTCGCTGCCTTTTCACGTATTAAAAAGTGTTCCCTTGGTAGTTAAAAAAATGCCTCTTATCTCTGTTGTCTACTCACGTAAGTCAAATTCTGCCTGAGTGGGAGCAAAAATGTTTCTTGTGACTGAAGTATGGTCAAATACAAATGCACAGTCACTTTTTTTCATGATACGTGAAATTCATAAAAGTTGAGAAACTCTTAGTTATGTTATGTTAAATATGTTTACTTGTAGTTGAGGGGGATGTAGTAGTTAAAAATGAAGAGTAAATATTTAATATTTGCTGGGGACACTCAAACTTCTTAGTCAACCCAAACTTTTGCTTGATGGTGATGAGAGAAATAAAACACACAAGCTCAGTCTCAAGTAAACAATAAGTTAATAACACAAAAATTTGTTTGTGAAATACAGTCAACCCCCCCCCTTTTGATTAAAGTGAGTGCTACATTTTATTTCATTTTCTCAACATATTTTGGAAAAATGTAAATGTACAAAGACAAAAAACGCCCATAACTTAGGTAGCACAACTATATAAGAACTGTAAACAATATATTTAGTGTGGTAATTTAAATACGTTTATTTAAAGGACATGTTGCTAATCTACTCTCCGTATACAACCGTTGTTGTATGCTGGAGAGATAGATAAATCCCACGCAAACACAAATATATTTTCTATTTTGTCTTTATCAGGCTTTGAAGGTTAAGTGCAGGTATTATTCTCTAAAGAACTTTTCTTTAACAATGGGATTATTGCTTCATATTCATTCCTTATGTCACAAACAGTTCTAACGCGGAAAGTGTCATCATAATCAACTGCGATATTCTCTCAGGTTTTATAAATGGACACTGGGGATCTGATCCTGATCCAGGTTCAGCCACAGTTGCCCCATGACTGGCAGAAATGTCACAAAATAAATCACATTTAACACAAGCATTCGTCGAATTAGTGTTCAACAAATATTCGCCTAAGTACTTCTGTATATTGGCGTCAATGTGT
The DNA here is from genome assembly GCF_003073045.1 of Pomacea canaliculata. Lineage (NCBI taxonomy): Eukaryota > Metazoa > Mollusca > Gastropoda > Architaenioglossa > Ampullariidae > Pomacea > Pomacea canaliculata. The sequence continues at coordinate 12,417,809 of NC_037590.1, forward strand.
CCCGCTGCATTGACATTACTTGTTCTAACCGCCATTGCGACCTTTGGCCCCAAGTGGGTGGCTATCGTAAACTTGAAACTGCTATGTTATGTACTATTGGATTCAGCACAAAAGGGTCTTTCACATTCATCCAGGTAACCACGTGGTTCGAGTTACAAGGTTGACAAATATTTTGCGTCACCTTTTATTGTGGTTTAAAACTGTTGAATTTCATTAATAAAAATAAAGGCATTTCCGACAGTCTCCGCTGACTTACTTCAACATGTGCACATCAATATACATTGCGAAAGTTTGTGAATGCGAGCACAAATACCGACTCGACCATCACAACGCGTTACACGGCACACGGACAACGACCACCGCACGGCTACACGATATTGGTGCTGAGTACCAACCGTCCTCACAAAATACTATTATTATTCCACTAACATAAAACAAAGACATACTCTTAACACATGACGAATCTCTGCTATTTCTTGTCATTATTAGTAATATTTCTTTTCCTGATAGTCCATGAAATACTTTGAATTGAAAAAAGCGATTTTTGTGCAATCGCAACACTTTCCACTTATTATTATCGTTGTATCTTTATGTTCTTGTACAGAACTTTGAACATGTCTTGATGATGATGATGATGATGAGCGGCGTGTATGCCGATGCCTATTATTATCATTGTATCTTTATGTTCTTGTACAGGAGGCGGGCTTGGTGGTAATAAAATTAATTCTCTAGGCACTTTAAAGATCTCACCGTCATGATCACACATGCAGGCTCTGTAGCGCCGATTATCCTTCTCTCCCAGCTCCTTACAGTATGTGGTAATACATCTGCCGTTAATACACTGGCCTCTGAAATAACAAAAACAAAACACTTTTCCTCATAACGAATTTTGTTTGTGTATTTACATTTCATCTTCTCCTCTTTTCCTTTATTAATGCTTAGTTTTTATTACAAATATTACTATTTTTGACAGTAGTTTGCTTGTTTATGATTTTGTTCCAGTGGAGATTTTAGTGGCTCTCGCGAGTGACATTTCTCACTATCTCAATGCTTGAATCCTTATTTTTCTGCCTGATGTTTTGCACTCACAGGGCAGAATGGAATAACCAATGCTTCGAAGAAACTTTATGATGTGCCAAAGCCTGGTCATTACTGGTGTCACTATTGCAATTTATTGGAATTTTGCAGTTTATCTGCCATCTTTGATGACATAGCTCCCAAGTAAGTGATACAACTAAACTCCACTGTTCTTAGTCTATAAAGAAGTATGATTTGCCATTTTGTACTGATAATATCTCTTTGTTCTTGCAGTCTCATGACATGTCATCCCTTTATGACAATAAAATGTCATTTTGAAGCCAATGACGCTGTACTTTCGGTTTCTTTCTCTATACATTTCTCAGATTTATAATGTTAATTTTAAACACTAATCACACTTCTATTAACTTTAATACAGATATTAATGTATTTTTTAAAACCTCATAATAAAATAAGAATTATGTATGCAATAAGCGAACAAAAGACATGACATACTCTCCACGGCAGGCTATTCCATTCTCTTTTGGCACAGCAGACGGACAGTCAGCGAAACACCACTCATCAACCGTCAAGGAACAATATGAAGGCAAAAGTCAAACAGACGAAAATGCAATCAGAAATAACTGCAAATATGTTTTGCTCACAACACAAAACTGCTTCGTCCTAAGGATCAATGTGCAGAGGAAATCAGACAAATAAATAAAAATTATCATACATGAAAACTCTAATATTTGACTTATAATATGACATAGACATTTGCGGGTACAGCGTGAAGGGAAAGGCGTTAGTTATCATCAAATGTTTAATCATTAACCAACAAAAGGATACTCGCATTTTGCGCTCTCCATACACGGCAGGTCAAAGTTATATTCACAATCAGTTCCTTGTGGTGCGATTTTGCAGTCTTTACAGCACGGTTTGTTGAAACCACTGTAAACACCCAAAACACAATGAGTATTTCAGATGCCCTGTTACTGATTGTTCTTTTTTTAAAAGGTACAAGACGCAAGGGTTGCATGCCATAGTGGTTAACGTCACTGTTCACTGGTATGCGAATAACTGATTCCAACCGTCTCATTTCTTATATTACCTTTCATATTAATTGATACGTGCTACTAGCAACTGATGCGTGACCAGCGTAGATGTTTTAAGTACTGGTCTAAATGATAATTATAGAAACTCATTAAATACCAGCTAGGATGGGAATGAAATTAAAGTAAGCTGGAATATTATCTCATATGATCGAAATGCTAGCACGTGGAGATGCTTAAAACACTAGTTTACCTGCATTGTGCAGATTCTCTGAGATGACAAGTACTGTTACAGCATTTATCTTGGTTTTTTAAGCTTTCCTCTCCAGCGTCGCATTCCTCTTCAGTGTCTAAGACGCCATTGCCGCAAGGAACATCCTTCTCTGACACACACTTTCCTTGCTGTAGATAGAATGGAAACTACACCAGTAGAATCGCGAATACGTTGCGACCTTTACACGCGACCTTTAGTTTAGAAAGTTTTTAGGCTTACGTAGCCTTGATCGACATGCAGAATTATATATATATCTATGTAATCAGTGCGTCTGATTTTTTTTAAAAGTTACATAATTTGTTTTTACTATTAAATCTTAACACTGTCTTAACCAGTGACTCACTTCATTGCATACACCGTTGTAGCAGCGTTCCCGAAGGCCAAGACGCGTTTCTGTTGGGAAACATGGGCCGTATATTTTGTTGCCAAGGTCCTCCTGACAGCAGCTTTTGCAGGCATTAATATCTGTGTGAAATGGTAGACAACACAAGAAGTAAAAAATTGTTGGCGAAGACTGCAAGCACGCCACCTGTCGCCTTAGTATCAATGAAATTCTTATGACCTTTGAATTACAATCTTGACTCATATCAAAAACATGCCCACAAAAAATATTGTTATCTGCTAATATTAAAACCCTTTAAGGTAAAATTCCATCATCTGAGAACGCCATAGGATGTATACTTAAGGATTTATTAGCGGGTTGTTACTATTTATATTTTACTGTTATTCGTGCTATGTTATGTCACTTTCGTTTGATACAGTTTTATGTGAACTGTCATTATTCATATAATCCGTTTGGTAAATATCAGAGATTCTATTATCATTCCAAAAGCCGCTGGGAATATTTTTACAACAAACTTTCATATACATGTATCTGTACTATACAGACAGACTATTCACTGAACAGACATCAGACGTCTTTGCTATTTTGTCTCTTCTGCGACTTGTATCCATGGTCCTAACATTGAGCCTTAAGCACATTACACACTTTTTCATCTACCAATCGTGCTTAGTCACTGTATTTTCTGCTACGTGTTTAGACTCAAAGAACAGTGCGTGTACAGGACGTCGACTGCACTCTCAATGAAAATAGTATTTGTTCTAAGTGTTGCACAATGGATATTCTCAAATACTTCGTAATAAGGCATACTTCTTCTGTTACAAAACTGAAGACTTTAAACACTTAGTGGTTATTATTAGTATTGTATTTTTCTGTTTTTGTAATGCACTTCTAGCCTCCCTTCATTGTTAGGAGAGTCACTAGATGATGATGATTGATGATTAAAAAAATGCACATTTTTATTTGTAGTCAAGGCGATGCCAAGACACGAGCTTGGTGTCAATAAAATTAATTCTCAGGCAGTTTAAAGAACTTACCGTTATCACACATGCAGGCTCTGTACAGCCGATTATTCTTATCTCCAAGCTCCTGACAGTCCTTGGTAATACATCTGCCGTAAACACACCGGCCTCTGAAATAAAAGGAAATCAAGTCAAATAATTATTCCTCTCTCTCAAATAATATTGTGTATATTTGAATTTTATGTTCTCTTGTGTTGTATTAGTTTTGTTTACGTTTTATTGCGAATATAAATAAGTTTTGTTTATTTTGGTTTTAGTTACAATGGAGTTATTAGTTTTAGGACGGACATTTTCCTGTCATCTTAATGTTATGTCATTCTTTTCTTTGCCTAATGTTTCGCACACACGGGGCAGAATGAATGAGTCAATGCTTCGAAGAAACTTCAAGATGTGCCAAAGCTTGGTCATTACTGGTGTCACAATTGCAATTCTATTTGGATTTTTGCAGTTTATCAGCCATCTTTGATGACATAGCTCCCATGTAAGTGATACAACTAAACTCCACTGTTCTTAGTCTACAAAGAAGTCTGATTTGCTGTGCAATTTTGTACTGATTATGCCTCTTTGTTCTTGCTATTTCCATCCAAACATCCAAACTCATTTGTCAGTCTGTGAGTGAGGTGTAGAAGATCGTTGTTAGTGACTATCACGAGATCGGTTGCACTACAAAGCGCAAACTAACTTGATTCATCTCTACAATCAATAAAGAAAATCATGAAAGGTTTCTTGCATAATGTTCTCCAAGATAAAGTTGAGCAGTACAAACGACAGAGGGCAGCTTTAGCAAAGCCAGCAGTTGTTTGAAAAGAGTTTTATTCTGGTGTACAGCATGGTGCTGTATAACACCTCGGTCACTTGTATGAAGCCCTCTTCTATTGAATGGTCATATGACATGTCATCCTTTTATGACAATAAAATGTCATTTTGAAGCCAATGACGCTGTACTGTTGGTTTCTATCTCAGATTTATATTGTTAATTTCAAACACTTATTACACCTCTAATTTAATGTAAATATTAATATTTTTAATAACTCCTAATAAAATAAGAATTATGTATGCAAAAAGCGGTACAAAAGACATGACATACTCTCCATGGCAGGCTATTCCATTCTCTTTTAGCTCAGGAACCGGACAATCGGCGAAAACACCACTCAACATTCGTCAAGGAACAAAATGCAGGCAAAAATCAAACACAGACGAAAATGCAATCAGAAATAACTGCAAATATGTTTTACTCACAACACACCACTGCTTCGTCGTAAGGATCAATGTGCAGAGGAATTCAGACAAATAAATAAAAATTATCACACATGAAAACTCTAACATTTGACTTATAATATGACATAGAAATTTGCGGCTACAGGGTGAAAGGAGAGGCGTTAGGTTTAATTACGAATGTGCTTAGGTGGATTGATGTCTGCCGAGACCAACGCTTAGCCTCTTGTGAAGTTCGCTGCTAGTCTCGGCGAACCTAGACAATGAATGGGACTAAACCACAAGCTTTGTAAACACCTTCCTCGTTTTAGCAGTTAACTGGAAATAAATCTTCTGCCAGCAGTCCGCTAATATAGGTCTGTGGCATTATCAACTGTCCATTTCATAAAACAACAAAAGGATACTCGCACTTTGCGCGCTCCCAACAAGGATCTTCATTGGGATCTCCACAAACAGTTCCTTCTTGTGCGATGTTGCAGTCTTTACAGCACGGTTCGCTGACACCACTGTAAACGTCCAGAACAAAATGAGTACTTCAGATGCCCTGTTACTGATTGTTCTTTTTTAAAAGGTACAAGACGCAAGGGTTGCATGCCATGGTGGTTAACGTCACTGTTCATTGGTATGCGAATAACTGATTCCAACCGTCTCATTTCTTCTCTTACCTTTGGCATTAATTAGTACTTGCTACCAGCAACTGCTGCGTGACCAGCGTAGATGTCTTAAGTACTGGTCTAAATGATAATTATAGAAACTCCTGAAATACCAGTTTGGATGGGAATGAAATGAAAATAAACTGGAATATTATCCCACATGATCGAAATGTTATTACGTGAAGACGCAAAAAACTAGTTTACCTGCATTGCCCAGATACTCTTAGATGACAAGTACTGTTACAGCATTTATCTTGGTTTTTCACGACGCTCTCTCCTACGTCGCATTCTTCGTTTTCGTCTAAGATACCATTGCCGCAAGGAACATCCTCCTCTGGCACGCACTCTCCTTGCTGCAGATAGAATGGAAACTACACCAGTAGAATTATGAATATGTTGCGACTTTCACAGGTGATCTCTAGTTTAGACAAGTTTTCAGATGTTTAGATAACATGAGTCAGACTAAACACTATACTATTTTGTTTCTTCTGCGATGTTGCTCCATGGTCAAACATTTAGCATTATACACATTGTACACTTTTTCACCAGAGAAGTAAAAGAACTTTAATCTCTTCACACCTTCACTCACTTCATTGCATACACCTTTGTAGCAGGGTTCTCCAGAGCCAAGAGACGTTTCAGTTGGTAAACATGGGCCGTATTTTTTGTTGCCAAGGACCTCCTTACAGCAGTGTTTGCAGGCATTAATCTCTGTGTGAGATAATAAACAACACAAGAAGTTAAAAATTGCTGGCGAAGTCTGCAAGTGCGGCTAATGTCGCCTTAGTATCAATTAAATTCTTATGAGCTACCAAATTACAATCTTGACTCCTAGCAAAAACTTGCCCACAAAAAATATTATCTACTAATATTGAAACCCTTCAAGGGTAAAATTCCATCAACCAGAAAACGCCATATGATTTATATTCAAGGATTTATTAGCGGGTTGTTACGATTTATATTTTACTGTTATTCGTGCTACGTTATGTCATTTTCATTTGATAGAGTTTTATTGTGAACTGTCATTATTCATACAGTCCGTTTGGTAATATCAGAGATCTGAATATTATTCAAGGAGCCCCTGGGAATACTTTTACAACGTGCTTTTATATACCTGTACTATACTGACAGATTATTTACTGGCAAATCATTAGGCAGTCTTATAAAACTGATTTGAAAATTGCTATTTTCTAGCTAACCCATTCCTTCCAAACATCGCAAAGAAAAATGTAAAGAGTAGTTGGCGATTACCCTGCGATGAATTATAGTTACTATAGGCAGAAGATGCAATGCAGCACCAGCAAGTGTGCTCTGTGATGATAGACTACAATTAAAGGTGCTGACTAAAGTGGACCTACATGAGAATCACTAGAAGTTTAGCCCTGCGAGGTGTACATAAAGGCGGAGCTGACACGAGACGTGGTGGAGACATGATCAGTAGCGACACTACAGAACAAAGGAAAGACAGCTTCCGCCCACGACTCCACCCTGTAACCTACTGTAGAGGAGTGCAGCTGTGGTATTTCGTTCAGACCACTTCAGCAAAATACATCTGCCAGCTTTCTTCCTACATCTGCTTGAGTGTGTGGTAGAACGTTTACTACTATCATCATGCAACCGCTACCACTCTGTTACAAATTAAATACTAAACAATTCTAGTTTTAATGGAACAGTAGTGTAAATTAAATACTAAATAATCACATTTTAATGGAACAGTAGTATAATTTAGATCGCAATACTAATGCATCAGTGAGTGGCAAAAGCGACTTGTTTGCACAATTTTACAGCCTTACCATGTTTGCACTGGCATGGTTCGTAGGTCCTCCCGTTCTTTTTTTCAAGCACTTCACACGAGGAAAGACACTTGCCTCCAAAACACACACGACTGACACAAGAAAAAAATCAAAATGATAAAGTTGCTGACTCCTGCTGCGGATACACCATTTTATATGCACATAAGTCAAATCTACATAAAAGATCACAATGACCTTCTATTTTATTCATTCGATAAGAAGTCACTTTAACTTTTATCTCAATTTTTATCGTCACCATCATCCTTACTTCCACTCTCTATTCGTGTTGTTTGCTGTTCGCTGTCATTATTTGTTGCTTGTTCGTTACTTTTCTTTCAGTGCTTGACTCGATATGAGGTCTGATGTCACACTGATATAAAGCTGATTATCCCTTTCAATGATATGACATCAGTCAGTCAGTCGTCCCTGTACCGGTACCTGTCGTGTGGGGAGCACATGCATAGACACGGCAGCTGACAGGACCTACCACTCTGTTGTGGACGATAGTCAGCAGTCCTGTACAGGACGGCTAGTCCAGTCTTTAACTTTTGTCAGCCAGCTCTTCCTGTGACTACCGCAGCGTCGACTACCTGCATGATATAAAGGATAATAGACGATGTCTCGTACTGGGTCACTTGGCCAAAGACCATCTTTCGTCGCCTGAAAGTAGAGGTTCCTGGTGTCCTGTGAGTGTCAATCGTGCTTCGTACTAAGTCATTGGTTCTATGTACGAAATTTGACTTTGTATGACACCCGGGTCAGCCTCCTCTGTCACTTGTTCTCAAGTGCCTGGATTCTCACTTTCGTCCCCAGAGTTCACGTCACATCCGTACAGCGGGATCGGTACTGATATCAGGAATTGGTACAGACTGTACTTGGTAGTGAACCCTATTTTTTGCCAATGACAGATCCTATCTAGGTTAGCTACTACTGCTGTTGCTGTTGAGATCCTGATGCAGATAATAATTAGCTGCCATATTTGGACAGGGTGACTCCCAAGTCTCTGAAACTTCTTATGTCTTCAAATGCTATCGGTTTTTACGTCATTACTCACAGACTGATGTACCTTCAGGTGTGACTGCTCTTCTTATTCACTCTAATCTTTTATTTAGACAGTTACCACTCACCACTCCTCTTCAAGCTGTTGCTGCCCGAGTTTCCCTGGGCAAGACTATTACTATCTGCTGTGTTTATCTACCTCCTTAGCTTTGGACCCAACTTCCTGCTCTCGTCCTTCTTTTGGGGGACTTTAATGGACACCACCCCTTGTGGGGCGGGGCCTCGACTGACACCAGAGGAGTTGTTAGGATCCTTTTCTATGGAAATCGATCTCTGTGTTTTAAAAGACGGCTCTATTACCTTTAGCGTCCTTACAATAGCACAGAGTCAGCAATAGACTTATCAGTGGTCACCCCATCACTTTTAATAGACTTTAACAGGGCTGTACATGACGACCTGTGCGGCAGTGACCATTTCCCCATAATTTTAAAATTTTTTAAATAGTCTGGAGCGGGACGATAATCTTAATAACGCGGGTGGAATATGGCTAAAGCGGACTGGCCCGCTTTTCAGACCATCTGCTCCACCCTTCTCCGAAATTCCACTTTTAATTTTGGTTGGGGACTTTGGCAACGATCATATGTCATATCCTGCCAAGATCTTCACCTTAATTTTGACTGAAATCGCATCAGAGACAATCCCTACACGGAGGCATCGAAATAACCACCCACGGGTGCCTTGGTTCACAGAGGAATGTAGGATGGCCCAGCGCGCTAGAAAGAAGGCCCAGCGCCTAGCTTTACGGCAACCTACTTTTAAAAACATTCTAAGTTTTAAACGAAGTAGAGCTCATGCTCGATTTATTTTTAAACAAACAAGAAAACTTGCGTGGCAAAGGTTTGTGTCTTCACTGTCCTCCATTATCACTTCCCAAGCGGTGTGAGCTGCCATAAGAAGATAAAGGGAAGGTTTCAGGCTAGCTCGATAAGCCATCTGCGGGTTGGAGACTCTGTTCTCACAGAGGTACAGGATGTCGCTAATTCCTTAGCATCCACCATTGCTCTCAACTCTTCTACTCTTCAGATTTCCAACGCTTGAAAACTACTCAGGAATCTTTTGTTTGTGATTTTCCTTCCGATAACTCCGAAAAGTACAATCTTCCTTTATCGGTTTCTGAACTACAACAAGCCTTTCAAAAGTGCAAAGACTCTGCACCAGGCCAAGTCAACATTTCTTACCAACTTCTTACTAATCTTCCACAGGTCTCTCTCCTTCTCCTTCTAGACATTTTTAACTTTATTTGGGTATCCGGCTGTTTCCCTCATTCGTGGAAAGAGGCAGTTGTGGTACCCATCTCAAAACCTGGTACGGATTTTGCGCGTTATAAGACCCCATCATCATCATCATCATCATCATCATCATCAATCATCAATCATCATCATCATCATCATCATCATCATCATCATCATCATCATCATCATCATCATCATCATCAAGGACCCCTCTGATCCAAACTCATACCGTCCTATCGCTCTCACTAATTGTCTGTGCAAAACTCTTGAACGCATGGTGAATGCTCGCCTTACCTGGTATCTCGAATCTCAAGGTCTCCTCTCCAACCTGCAGTGTGGCTTCAGAAAACGCCGCAGCACCCTGGACCATTTGGTCCGTTTTGAAACTTTTGTCAGGGATGCGTTTGTCGGCAAAGAACATGTATTAGGGGTGTTTTTTTATTTGGAGAGGGCATACGACATTACCTGGAAGCAGGGTATTCTGCTGGACCTCCATGCCCTTGGCTTGCGGGGTCGTATGCTACTCTTCATCAAGAATTTTCTCTCACATCGCCTCTTTCAAGTAAGAGTGGGATCTATCTTATCTGAACCTCAGGAACAGGAAATGGGCATCCCTGAGGGCAGCATTCTTTCTCCAACTCTTTTCAATATAAAAATCGACTCCATCTTGAAACATGTTTTTCCAGGTTTGGAGGCTTCTTTGTATGTAGATGACTTTGCTCTCTGCATTTGAGGCCGTTCCCCACCATGCCTCGAACTCCGGCTTCAACTGTGCGTAAATGCTGTACAAAGGTGAGTGACAGAAAACGGCTTCAAATTTTCTCCTACGAAGTCAGTATGCATTCACTTTTGCAAAATAAGTGGTATGTTTCCAAACCCATCTATTTCTGTCAATGGCACGGTACTCAAAGTGGTCCAGGAAGTAAAATTTCTTGGGGTGGTCTTTGACCGTAAACTGTCCTTTTTATCTCATATTAAATCTCTACGCCATTCATGCCAAAAAGCCTTAGACATTCTTAGAGTAGTTGGCCATGTCAGCTGGGGGGCGGATCGCACGGTCCTGCTACGTCCTGTATCGTGCCCTGGTCCTGTCCAAGCTAGACTATGCATCCATCATCTATGGCTCTGCTCGAGAGTCCTACCTCAAAATTCTTGATCCTATTCATCACCAAGGGCTCCGCATCTGTTTGGGTGCCTTCCGCACCACTCCTGTACAAAGTTTGTGTGCAGAAGCTGGTGGGCCCCAACTTTCTCTCCGTCGTCTGAAACTCATGCTATCCTATGTCTGTCGTTTAAAAGCTCATCCTGGAAACCCTGCGTACCATGCTGTTTTCCGACCTTAACGTGCTGCCCTGTATGCCATTCGTACCAAGGAACAAAAGCCATTATCACTCCGAGTAGCACCTCACCAACTAGTTGCCGGAGTAGATATTCAACAGGTAGAGCCTCTTTCTCCACTAACAGCTCCTCCTTGGTCCCTTCCTGTTCCAGAGATTCGTTTTGATCTCACAGCGTTTAAAAAAGGGGACACTAGTGATCCCATATATCTCCAACACTATCATTTACTCATTTCTGACTATCCTGAATTCTGCCTTGTATTTTCAGATGGCTCCAAAGTCCCAAGTGGTGCTCCAGTATCGGCTGCAGCAGTTCCGTCCTGTCATCCGCAACGGGCTGACGAATGTTCTATTTTCACAGCAAAACTTCACGACATCTTGCTTGCCTTGCAGCATGCTCACCGCTCTTGGGAGCACAACTTTTACATTATTTCATACTCTCTTTCTGCACTCCAAGCTCTCCTCTCAAATGATTCTGACCAACCCCTTGTGGTACAGATTCATAAAATTCATGCAGCACTCTTTCAGCGAAACAAGGACATCGTTTTTATTTGGGCTCCTGGCCATGCTGGTATCCCAGGCAATGTTCGAGCAGACCAGGCTGCCAAGGCTGCATGTCAGTACCCTTGTAAACTAGAGTCAATTATCTCATCAGACTGCAAACCTTTATTCTCGCATACCCTATGGCAACGCCACTGGGACACTATGGACCAAAACAAGTTACATGCCACCCTTCCCTGCCTTTCCGACCGCCTACCTTCTTGCCACCCTTCGAGGCGGGAGGAGGTGGTCCTTACAAGATTAAAGACAGGACACACCTGTGCCACACAAGGACACCTCTTGCGAGGTGAACCACCGCCTGTTTGTCCCTGGTGCAGAGGAAACTTTAAAGTTTTACACTTTCTAATTATCTGTCCTAAGGTTCTGACTACCCGTTGTCAGTTTTTTTTACAGAGAATTCTTTATTTTCCTTATTTAGGTAAGTCCCATCGGCAGCAATCTTTTAATTTTTAAAGAAGATAGGAATTTACCATCAAATATAAACAATTTTTATGTTCCGACAGTTTTTCTTTTGTTTTCAGTGTGCTGGCAAAGTTTTTTGGGTTTCACCAACCCTTTTTATACTTTATCCACCTTTTCACATCTTTTACTTTCTATGTTGGCTTTTTACAAAATATCATATTGATATGACTTGGGAAACATGGTGTGCTCTACCTACATGGCCCTTCCTTATTCTGTCGCATCTGCTGTGAAAAGGTTGTTCCTAAGCATGTCAATTGAGCACGCGATCTCCTGTCTGCTTAGGTACAGGCGATTATAAAGTTCCAAACCTGGTGAAAGCGATACTTATCCCTAACTTGTTTCTAAGATATATATATATATAACACAACTAAGACCTAGTTTTCACGTACCTGTCTTGGCAAGCGGCGCCATCGGCTAGAGGGACAGAAGGAGGACAACTATGTTTGACGCCACTAATCAGCGGTTAAGGTCATTAAAGAAGACAATAGTTTACAAAACCTCTTTGTCATAATGCTATATATGGAGAGAGAGAGAGAGAGATTTATATTTGGAAAATGGATCTGAAATCTTGATACTAATCATATCTTTGTTCTTGCAGTCTGGTCACCACAAAACATGCCCTTCGTGTGTTAGTCTGTTGGTAATGTCATTGTTACTGCTTGCCATGAAATCTGTTTGTCTACAACCGTTAAAAGGGTCATGGAGAGTTTCTTGCAGAATGTTCTTCAAGATGACTTTGAACAGCACTTACTAGGTCACTTTTGCACTACAGTAGGCGTGCGTCAAGGATCTCGCTTCCACCGGTGCTGTTCAATATCTTCTCGCACAACATCCTGCGTCAAACACTCCACTACCATCAAACTTCCATTTCCATTGGTGAAAGGCCTACATATGATATACATCTGTTAACAGGTACTCACAGAGAACTGCAAGACCTTACCAATAGACTGACGTGTAGCTCGATAAAGGAAAAAAAAGTAAACTGTCTCTCACACAATGTCGATACTTCATAATAAAATTATTTTCATGATTTACTTGTTAAATGAAAGTCAGTTGGCCTTAATAATCAAACATTGCTTCTATTTGACTTAAGAAGCAACAAACAAAACTTAAAATAACAAATTAAAAAGGATACTCGCACGTTGCACTTTTTACACACTGACTGTCTGGGTCTGTTCCACATTTGGTTCCCGCTGGAGCAGCTTGGCAGTTTCGGCAACACTTGCTGTTGAAATCACTAGAAACATCAAGAAAAACATGAAGAACGATACTGCATATTACATTTTGCACTCGTACTTTTATTATCTGGCTTTCATAAAAAGATAAAGGATGCTGGTACAGATGGTGTCCAGTCACTTAATCCCCAGACACTTCATCCCCGACACTTCATCCCCGACACTTCATCCCCTAGACTTTTAATCCCCAGACACTTCATCCCCAGACACTTAATCCCCGACACTTCATCCCCAACACTCAAGAACAATTTTCATATCATATTGTTGAAGAACATTAAATTTACTAGCTTATATGAACTTTAAATAATGTTGTTGATGTTCAAATGACGTTGAAGTTAATAGCATGATTTGAATTTGAATTTCAATTAAATTTTTCGCTGACTTCATAATTTTTATAGTTAAGGATTTAGTTTAGGGATTAAGTGTCTGGGGATGAAGTGTCTGGGGATTAAAAGTCTAGGGGATGAAGTGTCGGGGATGAAGTGTCGGGGATGAAGTGTCTGGGGATTAAGTGACTGGGAACCGGTAAAGATATCGGGTGTTTTGGAAATGGGGAATTGCAAGACACTTAACAAACCAACTTGCCTGCAGCGAGCGTTTTCTCTGAGCAGACAGATGCTGCTGCAGCATTTGTCTTTGCCCTCCAGACCGTCTGGACCTGCATCGCATTCTTCTCTAATATCAACGACTCCATTGCCGCAATGAATTTCGTCTTGAGCACTTTCTGAAACATGCAGTTAGCAAGAATCATTGCTACTCACTTATTGTTATTTTCTTCTGTCGAGTATTTGTCGATTTTAAAGCGTAACTTAACTTCTCTGATTTCTCAGACAACAAATCCTTTCAAATGCTGGTATCTACAGCGATGTATTGAACATCTCATAGCTTATCACTCTTGATTTAGGCCCTTAGGGCGTCATTGTGCTTCAGCTACCGCAAGACTTAGATGCCATTTGCAAAAAAATGTTTGTGTACCACTTTATAAATGTAAAAGATTGTTATCTTTCCAATCCTTCAGGTTTTCTTTGATTTAACAGTTCACTCAATTTAAATAAATGCAGCTAGTGTTTCAGCTGATAGAAAGTCCATCTGCAACCTACGCTTTTGCTTACCAACAGACTGACAGACAAATCAAACGGATATGGATATGTTCAATGGATACGACAAAGTAGAGATCTACTTGAATGAGGTACAGTTTGAAGAAGTAAGCAGCTTCAAGTACTTAGGAGCCATCAGATAAGGTTCACTACCAAGTACAATCTGCACAAATTCCTGGTAGCACCGAGCCTGCTCGAGAGATATGACACGTGAGCTCCGCTCGCTTAAACGGCAAGGAGAATCCAGCCACTCTAGAACATGTGCTTGAGGAGGCTGTTCAGAATGTCATACAGAGAACATGGAACCAAAGAAATAGAATTGCTACACTCACAGGACATCAGGAGCCTCTACTTTCAAAAGTGAAGGGACGTAAGATGGTCTTCGTTGTGGATGGGACCCGCTGCAGATGATAAAGTCCCTTGGTTGTTGAGTGCTCACGAAGCTTTTGTACAGCACTGAAGTGACTTGAAATGATGTTGAGTTTTAAAATCGCCTGTCACAACTTCCTTGACTCAAGTTTATTTTGGTAATAGTTTCCTAACAGTGGTGTTCAAATACTTAAAAAATAAGTAGTTTAAGAATTTAGTAAGTGTCTGATTAAACTGATAGTTCTATAGTTTTAACACTGCATAGTCTTTTGTTTTTGACTTTGATGACCAGTGAGTCTGTTCGTTAGACCATTCTTCAGTTTGCCATATTCTTAGTAAAGAACTAGTATGGGACTCTGTTGTTTTTTCTCATCCTTGAGAATGCTTGATCAGCTCCACGGGAATATTGTCAATGCCGCGAGACCTCTCTCTCATCAGACTGCGTACTTACTCTTTTCTTTATGTCACAATGTCTTCAAATTCAGTTTGATACTCGTTTAAACAAAGTCGCAACAATATCGGCGCCAGGAGATGACTTTATTGTGGTCTTGTTGGCAGTGGATTTAAAGCACCGTGACAACAGAATGTCAAAAACTTGCTTACATAAAAATTATTTGGAGAATGCTTTTATGGATGGAGGATATTAGCTAAGACGAGTCTATGGTCCAGTTCAAACTCTATTGTCTTATACCCTTCATGGTTTTCATCCAGGCCAAATATTCCTACTTTCCCTGCCCATTGCTAGTATGTGTCTGGGACCATCTTTGCGTTCTAGTCAGCCACCGAGTATGTCTTTATGACCTCTTCTAATTGCACGTAGAGCTTCTTTGCTTCGTCGTCTTCATGCATGGAAATTCCGAATGTCAATTTTTATAATGATGACATTGTGAGGCCTGGCAGAGAGGCAATTGGAAATCAACTGCCTAAAATGGGTGTACAGTCACCCGACCACTTCTCTACGGACGAGGATGCCGATGTTTCCTCCTTTCCGTTTCCACGTCGCTGTTATCAGAGCCTTTGGCCTTCGTCTGCTGCTGTTTTCTTAAATCCTGATCATGTGACCTTTGCCAGTTCAACGATGTCTCACCCGTATAGCTCTAGCCGGATAGTGAGTTCTCTCATCTTTCCGCACTGGTGTAATGTTTGTACACCTTTTTTTCGATTTTTTTCATTCAAGACGCTATTTACTAGACAAGAGAACAGTCATCAAAGAATGTGCTTGAAACAAACAGATAATAATATTCTCGTTTTAACAGCTTACCTATAAAGCATTCCTGGCTTGCGTCTCTCAGCACAGGTGAAATATAGTCTATGCTGCATGGGGAAAAGCGCTGAAAAACATATTGTAACTAAAACATACAGACTGGATTTTAACAAAACTTGAAAGACTTTATTCCATTATCGAAAATACTATCAGTAAATAGCTAAAACATAAAAAGATATAGGTTTTAGAAAAAGGTCGAAAAATACAGATTATGGTCTGAAGAAATCAAATAATATTCAAGTAAATACTGTCGACTGCATTCAATTAATCAACAATTATTACAATGATATCGTGCAATTCTAATGTCTTCATTTTAAAACTTTTGATAAAAGACACATTTTTAGTCATATTGAAAATATCAAACAGAGCAAGGAAACAACTAAAGTAATGCCATAGCTGTGATTTCAACATACAAATTGCTTTGCTAATGAACACATGTGTGGCAGATGAGTCAGATGATATTTTTAAAATAAAAAAGCAACTACTAATTGTCTTAATTTTTACTTTTTACTGAAGTTTAGATGGTTTGGTTCACTTTTCTGTAGGTGTATATAATTATTATTTTTGTTGATTTTATCCAGTTATCATCTTTTGTCCATCTTATCTTGTCTAGAGTTTGGGTGGCTGATGCTAGCAATGAAAACGTATTGTGCATAATTCTTTTGGAGGGTTGAGTCAGCTATTAAGGTTTAGTGCGTCTATATTTGTCTAGAAAATGTTTTAGATTTTCCTTTTCTAGTTTGTTTTCATTACACTCCAGCAGCACATGCATGGTGCTTAGTCTATCCCAACATGCACATAAAAGTTTGGGGAGAGGGTCCTTGTATCTTATTAGATATTCTCTATTAACTCTCATTCTAGCTATTTTGGTTTGTTCAGACCTGTTTGACAGTGTGACTAGACTGGTCATCTATTATTCTCCTAGTACCTTTACCTTCATATTTTTTTTAAAATAATGATAATATTATGATAATATTAATGATAATAATGATGATGATAATACAAATACTAATAATTTGAATTTGTATAGCGCTTTTTTACCACCAATTATAGGCAGGCTCAAAGCGCATATTAAAAATAAAAAGAAAAGAAAAACGCACAAACATCGTAAGAACGGAAAAAAGAGTTGTAGATTCAGTATAGATGTGTTTTGGTGACTCTGAGACATTAACGTCACCTCCACTTCTGTTAGTATTCAAATGTTTCTTTTGTGGAACAATCCTAGGCACAGCTCTAAACTTGAAATGCTCAGGAGAATAGGAAAATCTGATCAGGCCTTTCAATGATCGACGCTCTTCAGTTTCCGGAGGCAGGAATCGGAAGTGTTGTACCATTGTTGACAGATTCTGATAAGAGTCTCACCAAAACAGATGCGTCTACCCATGGAGAAGGAAATGAACTCTGGATCGTCACAGTTTGCCATCCTCTCCTGTGAAACGATCAGGTCGGAATGTGTCGGGGTCACCCCAGATGTCTGGAGCTCCCAACATAAAATCCAGGTTGGGGACTAAAGTTCCTTTAGGGATCGTGTATCCACTAAACATCGTGTCATAATCAGGGGCATACGGCAAATTTCATGGCACAGTGTTGACGTCGCAAAGAACTTCCATTTTGACAGCCTCCATGTAAACTAACTGAGGTCTGTCTTGTGTGCTGGGCGCTCGGTGTGTTCCAATAACACTGTGGATCTCCACGCCGCACTTGTCCTGCACGTCAGGGTGGTGAAGCAAGTAAACCTGAGTCCAGCAGATAATTTTAGAACCCGTATCCATGCCGCCTACAAAGTTGTCGAAGAATACCATAAGGAGATTAGCATCTTTAAAATATACTTTATAATCTCTCACTTGCGCTAAAATTGTTTTAAACTGAACACATTCGAACATGTATGTATTGTTGATGTGATGAGATCCTGGCTGCCTGTTACGATGATGTATTTCTCTGATGTAGGCGCCAATACAGTTGTCCTCTATATCTCCTCAAACCTGCGGTAGTGCTCGTGTACAAAAGGTTTAATAAACTGATTTAGCACAAGCCACATGTTGTCCACAAGGCGTTGACACTTAAGGTAATCTCCATGTAGGCATCACAGGTAAGGCATGATAGTGACTACGCCACCCACTCCCCAGTCATTAACAATGGAATCCACCAACATCAGATTATTTCCATGACATTGTCATCATGAGAATTTCCACTGCAGATCAGTAACTCAAGATGAAACCTTGGTTCATCTCTTCGAACGTGAATCAAAGATTCAAGGCAAACAGTGGACACGCTGTGCTTCTCCATCCCTCAAGAAATTCAAGGGCAGCGTAGGTTGGCAAGGTGACGGCTTGTGCTTGTTGTAATTGTGAAGGAGTAAACATGATAAATATCTTATACCAGACATCAATGAGGCGCAGAGATCGAAAATCTAAACTTCACAAGTAGCAACCCGCATGGTCCGTCAATCAAACAATCAAAAGCAGCATGGTTTACATGGTTTACAACGTCGAAAAAGTTTAAGTGTCAATAAAGAAGTTTTATAATCCTGTTAAGTCAAAAACCTAAAACAAGATGGGAGCGAAGAACAGTACACAGAATCCGTCGGTGAATGAAAATATTGATTGGATGAAACGATGCAGCATAAGCAGTGAGGAACAATCCAGAACAGATGAGAACGACACAACAAATATTACTGATTGGTTAAAGTTGCTAAAAAGCGACACAGATCCATTGACAAAACAAAACGGTAGAAGAGCTAGTCACCTGCATTCAGTAAGGCAAATGGACATCAGTCTCTTGCCCCCTTATTTTTATTGATGGTTTTATGGCCATTCTTTCTCACTGTTGGTGAAATAGTTATGTTTAGGTAGGTGACTTTAGGGTTTGGTTCCTGTTTTGTTGCAAACTTAGCAAACTTATCAGCCTCTTCCTTTTATTCCTATATGGGAGGAAACCCAGAGGAGTGAGAAGAACACTACGTTCAGCCTTTAAGTCCCTTAAAATATGTCGCCAAAATTTCTTCATTTATGTATAACCATCCTTTAAAAACTTCGTTGAACATAGCCACATATTTCGTGTGTACTCAACGTATTTTCCGTTTTCCTCGTAACCACGCCTCCTCGAGGAATTTCCTTCACTTTTCTTCACCATTCTTGCTGTTTGCATTAGCTGTCACGTTATCACAGTTGATATTATCTTTGGCTGCTTGTAACTTCAGTAAGTCTTAGAATCTACTACCTCGAGAGCAAAACCATATTACTACACTGAGCATTACCATTATTTATAATTTATATGGAGGAGTCAGAGCAATTTTGCCCGTATAACATTTAGAGATAAAAAAAAGGCACGAGACCCGGTAACAGCTATTTTACTCTGTTGATCTGGCTCCCTAGTGGAAAAGGCATATGCCCTACTCATACTTACTTAATAACAAGAAACCCAGATATTTTCCATTTACTTTTGCTGCTAAATCAAGCGCTGCATGGGGTTATTTATTTATTAGTTATGTCAGCAACATTTAAATAAAGCAATTTCCTGGTAATAGGAGGTTTCTGGCACAAACCACATTTAATAAGTGGATATGACGTCTAGTCAGCTCACTGGTGAACTACAAAATATATAAGCAATAATCACAAATCAAAACAGACATAAACATAACCTATATACGTACAAAGTTATTGGGCTGGTTTCCTTGTGATAAAGACGGGTACATGATGTAGCGACCACCTGAGGTGTCGTTAGGAGCACATTCGCCTAGTGCTGTTGGATCGTGTGGAGAACCCCAGTTGTGCCCTGTATCAGCAGTAAGTAGAAATGTTACCACTCGTATTGTTGTAGGACTGTACACACTCAGAGCACTATACTTACTCAAATACAACAGTAAAACCAAGAACAAGTCATAACCAGGAAGGTCTTCAACGGAGAGAAACTCAACCTGTCTACTTTCATTCCACGAACCCTGACTTCCAACACCTAGAAATTGAGGTTCATTTGTTGGAAAAAAAAATTGAGATCCTTATCAAAATGATTTTCTTTGGAATATTTCGCCATTGTTCCATTTTGTTAAAGATTTGTAAGGGCATTCACTTTCCATGAAATATCACTCCATCCAAACGTGTAAACTGGTAGACAACGATGCTCTTTTCAAATGCATTTTTTATACTTTAAGCGTGTTTTAGGCAAAAAAAAGTTACAACAGTGCACAAACAATCCTTCTCAAGAATCATATTTTTACAAGAACGTAATTTTTGCAAAAGGTCATTAATTAAGCACAATAGCGTGATTTTATCTGGAAAACAAAGAGAAAGCAGAGACAGTAGGTCAGCCACAAACCATCTCGCCCCAGTCATATCGACCTGCTGCCACCAACCCAGCCATGACTATATCGTCCTCCGTAAAACGACAATGTCCAAAATGATCGACAGCGATTCAGCTTTTTATTTTTATATTAAGCCTGAAGTTTTCAAAGAACTTTTAAAGACGACGTTCTCTTCAAAGGTCAATATGCACCGCGCCAAAAAGAAAGTTCATAATTTTATGTCAGATGTCAATGTAATCACGCTTTACGAGATCATGCTTTCTACGAACGACTCAAGATTAACAAAACACGTATACCACATTATGTTTTAGCATAAGACTATAATTTTTCGCTATCACATCATTCCAGTTTGTTTGTGTCATGCATCATATTGCTCACCGAACTCTTGAGAGTCGCAAATCCAGTAGAAGGGTAGAAGGAGGTGTCAGCATGAACAGAGAAAATATTCAATATTTATAATTATAAAATTATGGAGAACATTTTTTATTTACTAAAACACATAGAATGTAATGAAATGGCAATATTGGACTGAAAGATGACTGCCAATAGTTAATAAACTTCTTTGAGTTAGCATAATATAGTGTCTCCTTTTAGAGCTCGTTTTGACTAAAGTTCTCGTGACATATTTGCTGAAACTCTATAAGCTAAACATCAATGTTTGTAAGTGTACGTGCAGTGAATAATATTGTTTATTGTCCCAGTTTTGCTAGCCCCAGATAAAGGGGTTACACAAATTAATAATTATTAGCACAGATCTCCTGTATACTCGCTTACTGTATTTATAGTACAGCTCTTGTGACACATTCTCGTACGTTAATAAACAAGAGATGTTTTCAAGTGCTTTTCTAGGTAAACGATTTTAGGGGAGCTGCACTATTTGTGCCCATTGTATTATAGGATATATAGTATGTATAAAAACAGAGGATACCGTCTACACTCGTCAGTAACTAGGGCATTTGCATGGGGTTCGTGGGGTGACACCTAGCAATCACTTCATTAAGTGTCTACAATGCCTAGCTTTCTTTTTCCCAAAACCCCTCTTCATATTTTGAAAAAGACCTTTAGATCACTATATTCTATAGAGCACTATACTCAATTTATCAAATTGTACCTCAAGTTTCAAATATTTGAACTTAATGTTCAGAATATTTTAGTGGTTTTGTAAACCTACCAGCGTGTCAGAAAACAAGGTAACAGCACTAGCGAAAAGTAAAATATATAGTTGCATAAGATCGGGGGAAAGTTGAATACAATGCCGTCCCTTATTCCTGATGTTACTTTCAGCTCATTTATAAATATTGAAAATAGTATTGGGCTGCAGCATCGGATTGTTTAGCACCACGAAGACTCAAGACACATTGTTAAATCAGTTCCTACTCGAACACGCGCCTAAAAGTTTCCTATTTATACCTTTTTATATACACTATGTCAAAAATAATTCCTACTTAACTCAGTGAAGACGTCTAGGTTAGAGGGCAGTTTGACCCACTGGGAAGGATGATTTTTCCCTTTTCCAAAAATTATTAAAAAATAACTAAAGGAGATAGAAGAATAATTCAAACTGATAATGATAGATAAACATGTGTATAAAAGAATAATCTACTCGAAACTTGCTTGAGAGCTCACTTTTATAATTGTAATCCAGACAGAATCGGGTAGATGAAGTGAAGTTTTTCAAGTTTTTCAAGCAAGTGTTTACAGAGGTTGTCATCTCACAAGAAGTTAGACTGATAGAAACAGAGTTTGATGTTTGAAAACAAAGACGAAATGCACACACGTTGTTGTTGTCCATAGAAATTCACAAATAATTCCAGACCTCTCAAAATCTGTGGAACAAGTCGCACATGTTTGCTTAAAGTAACGGGTACTCTGGGAAATTAACGTAATTTTCGTTCAAACAGACTTCCCTCCCTTTCAAAGGGACGTAACTAATTAATTTTTTTTTTTACAAAAAAAGCGCTTTTAATGCAATGGTTATGACAATCCCTTAACCGAAAGTAGTCCGAACGAACGG
The DNA here is from genome assembly GCF_003073045.1 of Pomacea canaliculata. Lineage (NCBI taxonomy): Eukaryota > Metazoa > Mollusca > Gastropoda > Architaenioglossa > Ampullariidae > Pomacea > Pomacea canaliculata. Next base: position 12,440,105 of record NC_037590.1, read on the forward strand.
TTAACAGAATCCGCTACGTCCACAAGAATCACATGCCTTACGAAAATCTATTTTTGTTGTTGTTGTTGTTGTTGTTGTTGTTGTTGTTGTTGTTGTTGTTGTTGTTGTTGTGTTGTTGTTGTTGTATCACATTGTAGTGCTCTAAGCCTTCTTGAATCCGCCTTGCTCTTCCCCAACCGAATTATTTAATTCCATCCACCTGTTAATCTTTCTATGCTTAATGCTTAATCGCTCAATTTAAATACGGGACAACCAACCATCCTACTTTTTCCCGTAACAGCTTCCATTTCAACATTTCTTATAAATACACTTCACAGTGCCTCAGTAACTTTCCTGATCTTCTAAACCAGGGATGCCCAACCTACGGCCCGCGGGCCATATCCGGCCCGCAATGCGGTGCCATCCGCCTATCTTTTAATAAATTATTATATCTTTTGATAAATTTAGTTGCGTTTTATAAGTTATTTTTAGTTGCTGTACAATAAAGTTTAATATGTATGTCTCTTCCGTATCAGCTCAGCCTGTCTTCAACTGAATTGTTTACATTGAATTTATTCAGCTGCTTTCTAAGTATTCTTCTGATTTCCTTATACACTCAAGATCAAATGAAATTTGTGTCTTTTTTCTTTGACAGTAATTAGAACACTCTTCATGCAGTTACCAGCTTGGCGTAGACCATCCATAAATCTTGATAGCACTGTAGTAATATCCCTCAGTGCAGATCTACAGCAGATCTAAAAAGCCGTCTAAAAGGTTATACATGTACTCAGCATGCAACATGTCCTGACGTTCCAGTAGTCTGTTCCCCGCATACTCAATATGCAAAGCTCTACAATAACAAGGGATTTAACTGTTGACTCGTTCTCCTCTCTCTCGCTCGCGCGCTTGCACCACACACTCCCTCTTGCTCGTACGCACGCAAGCGCGCACACACACACTCACTCGCTCACACGCGCACAACACACACACTCGCTCGCACGCAAGCGCACACACACACACTAGTGCGAGCACACACTCTCGCTCGCTCACACGCGCAAGCATACAAGCGCACACACACACTCGCTCGCTCGCACGCAAGCGCACACACACACACTCAATGGCTCGCGCAAGCATACAAGCGCGCACACGCACACACACTCGCTCGCACGCGCAAGCATACAAGCGCACTTGATGGATCGCGAGCTTTCTCCACTCGTTCTCCTCTTTCTCTCGCTCTCGCGCGTGCACGGACACTCTCTTTCTCGAATGGGCACATTAAACATTAACTCTCTCTCTCTCTCGCATGCGCATGTACACACATATACTACCCCTCTTTCTCTTTAATGTGCACGCACACATAGAAATAAATAAGATTAAAACCAAGAGATAAAGAATGACGTGCAGTATTAAGCAAATAACAGAAATTACATCCATAATTTTTTGTGGTTTGTGGTCCAATTTACTGAGCTATGTGCATTTAAGTATATTTCTTGAAAATCTATCACATTAATTTTATACTACATGTACAACAAAAAAAGTTAAGGTATTCTCTCTGTAGCCATTCACTATGGCTGTCAACAATATTAAAACATGAGACCATTAAGGTAGATGAAATAACGAAAGTAGCAAAAGTGGTAAAAAAAAACAAACAACGTATTTAGTTCTATATTTATAATGCTGTAATAATTGAATTTTGTTTTATAATAAAACATTCAAAATGGTGCGAACCAGGTGAGTATTGACTGTGTATCACCTTAAAAAATGTGGTGACCTCATCAGATTTTAAGTTACTGGTAAACACATTTACATGTTGTCATTCCATATATATTAATAAAATATATGTTCTTTGTACTCTAATATAATTTGTTTTTGCATTTGTTGACATTCTTCCACAGATTCGGACTGTAGCAAAAGGTGTTTTCTTATCTCACTATAGAAAATAAAGTAATTTATAACACTGCAACCCGAGATGTAAGAATAGCCAATAGAAATCATCCATCATGCATACTATTAACTATAAACAGTGAGTGTTCGAATGTTTTATTGTGGGTGACCTAAGATATTTCATTTTCTGTTCTGTCTGTTCTGTCACAGATCTGACTATAAGTGACAGTACATAGTCTACCAAAACGACTCGACTGCAATCTCTATCATGTTGTCATACAAGTGTACAACAGTGTATGTATCATAGTATTCGTGTATTTATATACCTGTAAATATAAGTATAGATAGGTAGAAGGGAGTGAGTGAGATTGTCGATGTCCGTATTTTCCTTGAGTAATTTATTTAGTCTACTGACACCGACATTATTGTCTTTCACTAAAAGTATTATCTACCGACAGTTAGCATTACCGTGAGCTGTGGTTATCTTAAACTGTATCCCAACAAGAATCCTTCTGCGTCCATACAGAGTAGTCGTCCAGGAGGTTCTAGTATATAAGTTACCGCTTGCTGTAAATAACAAATAAACATCTGTGAAATTTACATGTGTTAAACATTTCCGTGTAACTCTTTGTGTAAACAGAAATAACTCTTAACATAAGAAATGTATGAACAATTGAAAGTGCTCCACTTCAGTAGTAATGAAAGAAGACTAAAACAATGAAAAAGAAAAAAAAAGAAGCACAGTATGTAATTTCAAACGGTTTTCTCTCATCGTGCTTACTGCAGATTTCTTTCAAGCTTTACAATTATTACAGTGTCCTAAAACAAATTAGCGAACTGTTTCTAAGGAAGCAATATACACTAATGTGCTAAGCAACAACAGCATTAACATTTATGTAAGTCCAGGTGGCAGAACCTCTCAACACTACGTCTGTTCACGCAGAACGCAAGCACGTGATCACATGAACACAAATGGCGCACACTGGCACTGGGTACTGCTCTGTTATACACACTGCTACTCACCTTTTGCACACGCTCCTGCCCACCGATCCTGACTGCCTAGGTATGCTAAGCCAACAGTGCCAGGATGGTCCTTGAAAGGAGTGTGTGTATACAAGTGCGCTAAACAGAACTGCATGATCTCCTTGTGAAGACTAAAATCCTGATAGAAATATGGAGACAAAAGATGTAAAAATATCACCCATGAAACACATTTCAAAGCGTAAACAAAGTCTGTGTGTTGTGTCTTGTCAGTTAGTGTCAGGATGCGTTACTAAAACACGTCCAGTTGAGAATGTCTGTCATGTCAATAGAATCTATTCTACTGCACCATCAGTCATACATGTATAAACTACCTGACATTTTCCACAGTTTTTCTGTTTTTTTACTCCGATGATTCCCTTTTCATTCTATCCTCTAAACAGCTAAGCACACTACCGTATACCAGTCTGTCTGCATGCTTAAGACATACAGACCTCGCTATTTCAAAAGTCAGCCATTCTACCAGTTTCTTACGGTCTTATTGTCCTTTCATCAAAATGTAAATTTCTAACTTTGAGAAGGAAGCTTTTGGATTTGTCTCATAATGTTTGTAGGGGGAAGATTATAGATGTAAAAGACGCAAAAGAAAAATTAAGATTAGAGAGATTTGTCCTACTAGTTTCTACATCTCTGTACCTAACTGTAGACTGCAAACAGATGTTTGTCAGTTCCATAATTTACTGAAATCGCAATATTTTGGTAGATAAAAGAAAACGAATCACACAGAAGCAAATCAAATGATAGAAGTACTTGAAAGGTTACATAGTTCAGATATAGTTACATCAAGTTTATCTGATGTATTCCAATGATCCACTTCATAATTATAGCTGAATGGTCCTCCGATTGGCCCCTTTGAGTATTCCGTGTGAACCAGAATCTGAAACATAATACAGGCGTTAGTAGTGTTTAGCGACAGATACGACTGAGTGTAGAACTGTGTTTAGTCTTATAAAACAGTTGAAAATATGGTGGCATAAGATTAGATAACATATAAATGAACTTTGCTCAAAGAAGACAATGAATACTTCTGAGCTAGTCGATTGATTCCATCTCTATTTGACCTTTCTGATCAAAATATGACCCCAGACAACTTTTTCGCATCATCTACAACAGAAGATTTTAAAGACCCATAAAGGAACTGCTGATGTGAAAGGCTGTCATATTTTACGGCTTTTATCTTAAATTGTTCATAGATACAAACGTGTAGAAAATAATGTCATTTAAACCTGTTTGATCACAAAGCCCCAGCCAAGGCTATCCGTTAAGTTCCACTCTGTGTGTTCGAATATTCGGTTCGACTCTTCAATAGAGCTCACCTGCGACAATAGTTTATGTTTTATATATCAATGTGCGAGCATTTCCTTACATTCACATAAAAATACACATCCAACCTGCAGAAAGCGTTGAGCCGAAACTGGAAAAGCCTAAAGTGGTTAAACTCTTAATTTCTTCTTGGGTGATTTTTTTCCCAATGTCATTGGTACAGGTGGTAAAACATTCACGTCCTATGTAGATTTATACTTATAACTGTGTTGTACTGCTTTATAATGCCTTGGACCTTGATATGCGTTTTTCAAGCGGCTTATACGAGACAAAACATACACTAGTGCTTCTGTTTTTTCATGTATCCAGAAAAAAATTCGATTACCTGTACAGCTATTTATTTTTTTTTTCACATGCATTCAAGTGCCTTCTCTGAAATTTAGAAGGTTTCGTATTAAGAACAGTACCTTCTTTAAATAGAAGTTTTAAAGAAAAGCTTCATGAACAAAACGACGACAGAATTAAAAGGACAGTTAAAATTGTTCGTACCACATTTACAACAGTGTCACAACATCTATATCAGCCTAATCCGTGCAATCAACAACCAGAGTGTTCAATTTACTTACCATTATCTTTATAGCTTCAGAAGCACTAGACTTGGCATACTGGCTATAAAACGAATAGTCGGCAACCAGTCTTAAGGAACACCTTTTCTTTAAGACATTATTCTGTCGTTTTTGTCTGATTCTGCTGACTGCAGAAAATTAATTATGTAATTCTCTTTTCTTGATTATGTAAATAAGGCGTGCATTTCTTGCTTGATTATTTAAAAAAATGTTATAAAATCACAATGGTTTGTGTTTGTTAGAATAAAAACATATCTTAATATTTTAAAATTAGCTTCGATTCCTATCATTATTACATCGATAACAGATTACATTCAGAAAAATCGTGCATATTCAGTAAGATCTAGTTCTCTTATCGTTCTTGTAGATAAATATTTTGTCTTAGAAATGTAATTACTGCCTAAAATGTTTACGAGTAAACTATGATGTCATCACTTACATCTCTGATGCTGCTCATCGCTTGAAACTGACTCGTCTGAAGACGGTCGTTGGCTGTAAGCAAAGATGAAGCAATGGTTTGTCAGAAGTTTAACAGATTTTATCTGCAGGACCTCCAATCGTAGCTCTCTACATCCGTTTATTATTAATACGAATACGGACAGCTGATTTGTAAGGCCTTTAAGCCCATTCTGAAAGACTAATTAACAACATATTACAGGGAAAATATATAATACACAATAAAGGATGAAGAATATGTTTTAGTGTGGAATCTTTGATAGTATTTCTTCTCTTTGCCTGTAGATATAAAAACATTGGTATATTACACAATGTTATCTCATTTGCTGTTAACATCAGCATCGATTGTTTAAATTATTACATCTATTGTAACACGATTTGGGGATGAATTTTTTTTTAAATCTATTAGATGTGAACAGCATTATAGAAATGAAATTCATCCTTTCAATTGATATGACACAACAGTGCGTGTCTTACTCATATTATCGTCAGATTAAGATATGTGACACAATGCCTGAAATTCAAAATGGAAGCCGCACTGGGGCCATTTCTATTGAATCTATTCATTAGTAATAAATTAATTATAAATTTGTAAATACAATTATTAATACACCATAAATATATAAATGTATAATAAATAAATAAAAAACATAGATGTGATCTTACCAAAACATACATAAACATTAATTCAGAACGGATAATGTGAAGCTTTCCACCAAAGTTAAATTAAGGCAAATCATTGTTAATCATCTGTGTTAATCATTGTTATAGAAAGCTACATACAGTAATGTTAGAGGATCCGAAAAAGGACCCGTATGATTCCAGTTGACATCAGAAAGCCTGTAACTAATCAGATCCCACCCACTTGATGAAGGGAGGTGTCTCCACGACGGCTGGTGAAAACAAATGAACAAGTAAATAAATGTAATTTTATACTTGACATTTTGGTCATATTTGTGTGAATGTTTCTCGATTAAAAATGTGTCACTTAAAAGCAAATTTAAGAAAATAAAATGAACAACAGAACACATAATTAGTCATTTACAGCTGTACACTTCATTCTTCATCAAATAGTTATTACAAATAGTACCTCAGTAAAGTAAGTTTCATTTGGGAAATAAATTGTTGTGCAGAGAACGTCCTCCTCATAATGAGCATACACATGTATAGATTCATTCTCTGAAGAAAAAAAATGGGAAAAATATTATTGTTCGGTGGTTAAAAAATTTCATGTGACCTGTTTCTGTTTGTAAGATAATTTCCTATATCGCACCAATCATGAATCTCTCACGCATTGTAACAACGAGCAACTTTTTTATCTGTTATGATAATATGCTCCACTCATACATAATCCAGACGTTTTTTTCAAACTTATCATGCAATATTGTAGTGACACAATTCGTGTTATAAATCAAATCTCTGACAAAGTGTTTATATCCATCTCTCCTCTAAAGAGTGATAGCCATATGGTTCTAAGGTACATTACAAACAAAAAACTAAAGTATCGCAAGAAACGACGAGAGGGCAGTAAAAAAACGAAGTAAACATTTTGTAAAAGCAAAGTGGCTGGAAAAAATATCACACAAAACCAACAGACCATAGATATATATATATATTACACACTTACTGTGTTTGAGTTTTGTAATACAGAAGTAGTATACTGTTAACAAACAATGCTTACTCTACTAGTTTCCGAGACGATTCAAGGCAGTTTTACAAATATAGCGAAAAAAAGCAAACCTTGTAAATGTCCTGTGAGAAAATCTTTGTAGTCTACATGAAGGGGCTCATACTTGCCGTTCCTGTCTACAGTATAGGCTCTAAGTCCAGGTGCCACTACAGGAGAGCCTACCTTTAAAACCATACTGAAGTTCCTGGGAAAAACAGAAGTCAATTCATCTCTAAGATTTTCTTATTTTTTGCCCTATGTAGCCAATAATTATAGATAAACTGCTTTTGTATGTGCACACATAGAGAGGTCGCTAATAACACAGACACGCTAATATACATCATCAAAATAGAGCTTTGTAACTATTAAAAACTACATCACACGTTTTCTTCCTTTGATCATAATATTTCTCAACTTGACAATTTCCTGCAATGTGTTACATATTTTCCAAATACAAATATATGTTTGTAACTTGTCTCTCACATTCCTAGTGTGAAGAACGTGACGTAAGTTCTGGCCGTTACGTGTCCAGTGTCAACATCCCGATGGTGGCGGACGTGCAGAGAAATATCCGACTTCTTCAAGGTCTCGTAGTGAAACAGCTTTTTGTGTAGATTATCTGTATTACAAATCAATTTCATCAAAGTAGAAGTTTACTCATATTCCCTCCTCTATGTGTGCGAGTAGTAACAGTAGCAGGCATAGAATCAAACAAGAATTGTCTGCTCCTATCCTACCCCTTATAACACTTAACATCACTTCATTATTTACAGATTTTTACTCTCCTTTTGAAAGTTTAAATGCAACTGCTTGAGTGACCAGTAAACATAACACTTTTGGTCTTTCTAACATGGGCAAAACAAATGATATCCAAACAATAGCTATAACATGTAAAACTTAGATCTGTTTCAACTGAACCGTGTATTTATTCGAAATAGTGAGGTCAGCGACATGAACCCTAGGCCAGAGATTTTAAATCAAAGCATTAATTAAAATGACTTAGATTGTAATAATAACTGTGTTTGTGTCAGTGAAGTTATAACTTGACAACTAGTGTGTATTTCAAATCACACAACTTACTTTCTTCTATTTGTAATTTTCTATTTTCCATCGCAATCACTTTGTGTAGAACGACGGACTGAAGTAAAATCAAAAGTTTCAAAGAACAAACCATCTTTGACCGGCAATCGTGTCGTTGAGTCGTTCACAATAATTTTAGTATCTGTATTCACTGTAAGAGAGAAAAAGAAAACTTGTATTTACAGGCAACTAATTAAATAAGAATGCTAGAAACTTAATTCCACACACAGTTTAAATTCCATGATCTCCAGGCTGGGAAAATATACATACATCATCGTCTGCTCGATAGAAACGTCTCAAAGATGACGTCATCTAGTGAAGGAACATCAGAGCTGTGAGTTTTAGTTTCGTACTAATACTAAATGTATACTTTGGGGAAACAAACTCATTTCTTCTTATCGTGGACGGTTGATGACTGCAAATGTCGGTCCTTATGCCTGACTATACATGCAAGGTGGTTCGGACATGTTACTGAGGCACCTATCTCTGTCTGCTCAGACATAAAACCAACAGGAAGCTACTGAATTCCTTTCCAAGCTACGTTTTATTTCAACATCAGTGTTTCGATAACTGCTCATTTCAGTAATGAGTGTCGTCAGCTCATGTCTCAGTTTGAGTTTACTTACTTTACAAGATTTCAACGTCAGAAAATGTCAAAAAATCTTCCATTGTCCGTTATTGCGCTTAACTATTAGCAGGATGATCATTTTTCCACACACAAAAATCTTAATATTTGCGTTTCCTTTAAAATATGCTTTATTTCCTTTTCTGAGTAAAGAAAGTTTTCAAGTGCATCATAACTACTAAATAACAAATTTAAAATATGTTGTCAATAAACTACTTTGTATTGAAAAATGTAGTTTTGTTATCTGTTATTTTGTTATATATATATGTTATTTTGTTATATATATATATGAAACATTAAACACTACAAAAAAGTTGCTTTGTAGCAGAAATTCACAACCAAAAATTGACCAATAAATGTTGTAATTAAAAAGAAAGGCGTACTTCAAAAATTTGTTTAGGATTGAACAATTTGCATCTATACAGCATTCAAAAAGAAAGGTTTGCAGGCACACACAAAAGTGCATGCACTTGTTTTTGTCTTTTTCCCTGAATAGCACCCTTTACAAAATTTCAACATCAAAATATGTCAAAACAATCTTTTCCTTCATTCTTTACTCAGCGTAACAACTGAAAGGTACACAATCTTTCCACAAAAAGTTTCTGAATATTTACGTTTCTTTTAAAAATGTTTTATTTCCTTGTCTGAGTTAAAAACTTTTCAAATCCGTCTAAACTGCGAAATAACGAATTTAAAATACATTGTCAGTGAGCTAATTGTTCATATTAAAAATGTAGTTTTGTAATCTGTCTGTGGCAATATATATATAGATATACTTCTTACTTTGAAACAGTTCAGTGTTCAGCCCCATGTGTACGAACACTAGCTAGAATTGTTTTTAAATACAGTCCACCGAAACAAGTCAAACCCAAACGAGCTAATACTTAAAGGCACTAAACCTATTTAGATAATCCATTTGGTAGAAACGCTGTGCACAAAAACAGCCTTGTCAGTACATGTTTCCTAGCGGCTTGTTTAAAAGCATTGGATTTAATTTGATTCTTTAAGACAGTGTTAAGTTATAGAAACAAGTCTTAAATATGTAATTTGTTATGTTATATGTTATATTCTTCGGTGGGTGCTTGCGACATTTTAAAAAGTAACAGTCTTTGATCAAATAAGACAAAATATATTTTAGGTCTTATTTAGTCTGTCGGTGTTAGGCCAGACTTTGAAATATTTCAAACTGTTCATACTGTTTCTTACAGTACTGATGCACTTATTTTATTCTTGTCCACATCCCTTCATTGGCGTTTGGCAGGCGTTGGACTTTACGGTAGTGCGAACGGATCGACTGAAGATCCTTCCCGATCCATATTCCTCATTTCATAAAGCATGGAATCCTCGAACGAAAAATTTCTTTCAGTGGGTGGTTCTTCACGTGCCTTAAAAGAACAAAATATTACCTGCCTCATACATTCTACAGAAGACGAAGACATTTAAAGAAAACATTGAAATAATCCTTAAAAGAGGGAAGATAAATTTTCTTGCTCTAATTGTATGTTCCATTTACTGTTGTATTATACAGTCTAACATTCAAAGAAAGAATCAAAGTTCCTGACTATTGACGTTATAGAGCCGTTAGCAATACTTTTATTCATGGCAAAGACCAGCAAAAAGGTAATAGGAAACTGAGATCTTCGCAATTACCATCGGTTTCTTAGGTGCTTGTTTTTTCTCTTTCCTGTCCTGTGCAAAAGATCATACAACACAATGAGTCCAAATTGATAATATAAAGATTATTATCAGAGTATTAAAACACACACCTTAATGTATATATAAGTCGAGCAAAATAAAAGAAGGTTGATGATTTCTGTATAAAAAAAGACAGTGAAAGGGAAAACTAAGCCTAAGAAACTCAAATACGAATATGTTGTATATTTGCCGGATGTGAGACAAACTGGAATGTTTATAGGATTAGAACTTACCATGCAGGAAATGCAGCAGCTGATTGGGATCCAGAACAGTGCTGTCAGAAACACGACAGTCATGACGAGGTTAGTCTTCATGGTCTCCGCTTTGAAAAGACAACACAAATATTTGCTTCTTAAAGTTCTACTATGTAAACTATCATTTAAAAATATACAGTCTACGTCTTCACAAATAAAACTGATTTTAAATTAGTCCAAGGTACAGCATGACGATAATAGCGAGGAAAGATTTTTTTTTGTTAAAGAAAAAGCAATAAAAAGATATACGTGTACAATGTCTGACACGTTCGTAGCAACTGGTGGCCAGCGACAGGAGAGCTTTTTCTTCCTGTTTTGACTCTTCATTTTCTTCTTTCCTACTGCTCAATCGACAACTCAAGCTACCTCAGTTCTTTTTATTTTTCAGCCTCTCTCCTAACTTTTGCCGGCATCTAATCATCTCTTGCAAAAACAGAAGTAAAATCAATGGCGGGTATTTTCACTTCATCGCATAATTTACATGTTTTGGGGTATCAAGGTATATTTAAAAATATTTTATACTTTTATAATTATAATTTAAATTATTAAAGGCTATACAAAAACGTCCGTGTCCCTACAACTTTTGCTTTATTGTGGAGAATGAAAATCAAATTAGTCTGATTGAATCTTCTGTAGTGTATCACAAACAAAAACCACATCGACTGGCTTAACTAAAAACTAACGTGACACCGCTGTCCAGCGCAGGAGTGAGATTTGGCACATGTAAATGATTCCAGGTGTAAAACGAGCACTCTTGAAGTAAATATCTCATCAACGGCTGTGTAAGGAGCTCCAGATTACAGAGTTAGTATGTTATTTAGGTATCTATTAATATTGTGTTTAAAAAAAAAACAAGAACACTTCAGTATGGTTTTAAGAACACCTGTCTGCGAACTTGCAGAAAGAATACAGGTCCATGTCAGTTATCATATTTTAACAGCAAAAGTTTGTAAAGGACACCCACGTTACTGAGCCGTTCTAAGACTTCCGGGCTTAAGAGAAACATGAAGATTGAGGCGATGTTATCAGATCGAATAAATATCAGGACTGGACCTGCAAAGTGTAACAATCAGTCCCTGATAGAAAGTAGAAATAGATACACTAAACAGACTAAGGAACAAAATTTTCAGACATGAAATAGTTCACTAGCCTACATCCAGAATACAGCAAACTCTTGAAGGGAACCATTGCAAAGGTGAGAATTACAATAGAGTACAGCACAATTTAGTAAATCTCAATGGCAATTCACACACACAAAAGAACTACAAAATAAGTGGCATTTGGTACACTGCAATAGGTCAGCAACATCAGTGGAATCAATCACGTGTCTGCCCAGTTATCCCTCCACATACAACAAGGGAGAAACTGAAGCCACGAAGGACAGATGATTGTGCAGAAAATAAATGTGACATTAAATGGGATCAACATGTGCTAAAGCCTTTATAGACACCACGAAAAACATTAATATTGCTCACAATTACATACAGAATTATAGAAAAAGAAAACATACAAGCGTCGTAACCTGGATAGTATTTGAGTGTCTAATACTCCATTTTCATAAGTCTTACAGTAACTTAGAATTAAATCTGAACAGAAAATTTTTTGTTATTTGAGAGAATATTTAATAGAAGGTTTTTTTCACATTTTCGAAGAAAAAATCTGGCGGTACCAAGAGTGTCAAATCCAATCGTTGAAGAAGTTAATAGCCGGATAGTAAAAGTGCCTTCGATGGAATACACTCTCTTTCTGAAAACAAAAAAAAATCATAATATGATTCGATCTACGCTCTTTGAAGGCAGTCTTCGTAGATTAAAATCATAATCAACACAATCACTTGAACTTTAACATATAGTATTTTTCCACGACTCACTTCGTTGCATTCACCGTTGTAGCAGAGTTGTCCAGGTTAAGTGTTTTGTTTTGTAGGGAAACACGGACATTTGTATTGTTGTCAAAGACTCCAGACAGAGCGCTTGCAGGCTGCAGAAGCTGGTAACAGACAGAATGAGTGCTGCATGAGCTGGCTGAGAAACACGATACGCGAGACTAACCTTAGCTAACTAATGTAGTAACATGGGGGAATGCATCTGAGCTTGCATTGTTTCCTAACATTTTTCCTACAGTCCTCAGTCTTTCATCCCTTGACTCGTACCAGTCGTAGGAGGAGCGTCGGATATACACGGGCAGCTGAAAAGCCCTCCACCTTTGGGCACAGCGAGCAGATCTGACAGGATAGTCCCCTCGTTCACGTTCTCTGGTTTACCGCACGCTAAACACCCTCCATTGTACATTAAAGGAAGACGCTGACAAGGTATCGGTTGCGAGCTACAGTGGACAACCCTGAGGTTTATAATGTAGCTCCGTGGATAACCAGGCCAGGCCTACCTCGCTTCACTGTTTGCACGAGGGATTTCTGAAGTCCTACGCATGTTGTACACGGGTGCGTACAAAGTCAACGGTTTTATCAGAGACGTTGTACCTATGGGTCAATAGGCGGGGAAGGGATCTCTGAGTCGCGCATGCGCTGGACCAAGGGGGTATTCGCTTTTGGGCTTCGTTTTTCCCAGTGTTGAGAGCTATGTTTTATTATTTTGATGGCAGGCCAGTAATTGCGATTACAGGATGCTGCTTTGCAAAGGTCGAATAAGGTTTATGATCATTATTTTAGCATAAGAAGATAGATATCAAGATTTTGAGACGCTGTGATTGTTTGTGATTCTAGATTCAGCAGAAAGAGGGACATCTGAGAATTATATTGTATATTGGTAAGTCACTTGTGCGATAAATATATATAATTATTAGTGTTGTAATTTATAATGTTTTTTTAAAGCATGTTTGTATCTTTTTGACCGTGTTGTATGCTGGAGTAGTAAAGCAAACAAAATATATTTTTACTTTTGTCTTTATCAGATTGAGGCTAAGTGTAGGCTTATGGGCTCTAAAAATTCTTTCTTTAAGAATGGGATTTTTGCTTTATTTATCTCTTGTGTCCCGTTTAACGGGAAGGTGTATCTAATACTGGATTCTCTAGGTTTATAAATGGAATTGGGGATTGATCGATCAGTTCAGCAGAGTTGCCCATACTGAGAATTACAAAATAATCAATTTAAGGATTCCGTCGATTAGTGTTCACAATATGTGTATGTTGTTATTGGGGAATGTGTCTCGTGTATTGATTACTGGTTCTACCGCCATTGCGATTTGGCCCAAGTGGTGGCTTGAATGCTATTTATGTGTATATATACTGGATTTCAGCCAATAGGGTGGTTTGACATTTACATAGGACATGGTATTTTGCCACTGGTTTCAAGTTGATTATTTAAGTTTAAATATTTTGCGTCCCTTTTATTGTGTTAAACTGTTGGGATTTTATTATAAAAACATTTATGGTTTCACATCTAGTGACTTTCTTTACAAATGTACACATTCATTCATTGAAGTTTTGTAAACCAAAGACATACTCTTACACATGGAATCTCTGTATTTATTGTGATTTTTAATAGTAATTTTTTTTCCTGATAGTCTGATACTTGAATTGAGCAAGCGTTTTTGTGATGCCCATTACTGGCGAGCGAGTGTTATTATATTGTATTTTATGTTCTTGCCAGAGAGATATGTGTTATAAATTATTAATCTAGGAAATTAAGATCTACGTATGATCACAGTGAGCTCTGTAGCGCGATTATCCTTGTCTCAGTCCTTAGTTGTGGTATCTGCGTTATAACTGGTCTAATACAGAAAGCACTTTCTAATAACGATTTTTTTGTGTATTTACATTTCATTTTTTCTTTGCTTTTTATGCTTAGGTTTATTACAATATTTATTTTTGGTTGTGATAGCTTGGTGTTTATGATTTTGTTTCAGTGGCGTTTTTCAGTGGCTTGGAGTGACTTTTCCACTATTCAATGTTGAATTTATTTTCTGCCTGATGTTTTGCACTACAGAGATGCAATAGCATGCTTCGAGAATTATGTGTCAAGTTGGTAATTACTGGGTGTACTATTAGCTTTATTTGGTTGTTGAGTTAATCTGCCATCCTTTGATGGAATTAATTAGATTAGATTACTGCCGTTATGGCGTCGGCAGTGGGACAAGGTCCTCCCTTTGAAGATGTTGTTGTGTTACATGGATCGGTTGACTGCAAAGGCGACTGACGTTGAATACATGTTAAAATAAGAAATCATGGAGGTTTCTTGATAAGTTCTTCAAGATAGTTAGCGTAACGAAGGGACTTTAGCACTCAGCAGTAGTTTGAGAATGTTTCTGTGGTGTCAACATGGTGCTGTTTAGCATCGTGAAGTTGTTATGAAGCTCTTCTAATTACTTAGTTATGACATGTATCCTTGACTGGATAATATGTAATTTTGAGCCTAATAGCTGTATTTGGTTTCTATTTTAAAATTTTCAGATTTTAATTAATTTTTAAACCTAGTTATATTCTAAATTTTCATAATATATGTTTTTTTTAAAAGCTATATAATAAGATTCATGTATGCAAAAAGGCGGTCAAAAGATCATGAATACTCTCCAGGCAGGTATTCATCTCTTTTGGGGAGGCATCAGTGAAACCACTATCCGGTCAAGAATATATGAGGAAGTAAGGACGAAAATGCGAATTTAGTAGTAGCTGAGATGTGTTTTGCCTCAAACAATGCTTTAGTGGTAAAATAGGTGCAGTAGGAATAGCATATAAAATTGGGTATGTCTTAATATACATGAAAATCTAATTTTGCTTTATTGTGAATAGACTTTGCGGGTAACAGGTGAAGGGAGGGTTAGTTATCAATAAAAGTTTAGTTGATTA